>NC_083585.1:56492977-56790477 GCF_027579695.1 Neoarius graeffei | reverse complement strand
AAAAAAGGCAAAAGCAAAAAGTAAATGGAAAAAAATACAAAAATAACTTAAAAAGTGAAAGAGGAGATAAGTGTGAATATAAAGACGGGGAAAAAAGACAAACAAGAATAAAGAACAATCAAAAAGTAAAAATGTAAAATGAGAAAGTCCACAAAGCAAGCAAAGAAAGATTAAAAAAAAGGTATAAAAAGCAAAATCAGAAGGAAAAACAGACAAACAGCAACAAGAGAAGAGAAGTAAAACTAAAAAGAAAGAAAAACAGAAAACAATAAAAGGAAAAGCAAAAATAGTAAAAAACACAAGTACAAAGAGAAAAGGACAAACAATAAAAATGCAAAAGAAAATTAAAAGAAGAAAAACAACAGCTAAAAAAGTGAAAGAGGAGAGGAGTGTGAAAAAAACAAGACAAGCAAGAAACATGAAAAATTAAAAAAATGTTTAAAAACAGAAAAATAGTAAAAGTAAAAACTGAAGAAGTCAGAAAGTAAAAACAAGCAAAGAAAGAAAAAGATAAAAAATGAGGAAAAAAACCAGACAAATAGTGATGAGCGATCATCCTGAAAACATAAAGACCAGTAAGAACAAGTCAATAAGAAAGAAAGAAAGAAAGAAAGAAAGAAAGAAAGAAAGAAAGAAAGAAAGAAAGAAAGAAAGAAAGAAAGAACAGTAAAAAGGCCAAATGTAAAAGGAAGGAAACAAAAATAACTTTTAAAAGTGTGATGAAGCATAAAAGTGAAAATAAAAGATGAGGCTGAGAAGAGCCTGATGGAGATGAAGACAAAGGGGTTAACTCACATCTCTCTCTCTCTCTCTCTCTCTCTCTCTCACTCTCTCCCCTTTCTCTCTCTCTCACTCTGGTTCTCTCCATCTCTCTCTCACTCTCTGTGTCTCTCTTTCACTCTGCAGGGTTCTCACCAGGATTTTTTTTTAGCGTAATGGGTTATGGCGAGGGAGCGTAGCGACCGAGCGGGGGGATGGTGCGGAGATTTTGAAAAATCATGCCCAAAATTGGCCATATTTGACGTTCCTGGAGGGGATAAATTGCATTTTTTATGTTGTATATCCTTGATGGAAAATTGTTACATCTTTGGATCTTGGCAATGTGTTACCTACTGTTGTATTTCACTGAACTACAAAGGGTGTTGTCAAAAGATATGTAAACTCAGACACAACCAAAGAGATAATGAATGTTTTATTGTATTAAGAAATTAAGAAATGCCTGAGCACATAAAAATAAAAAAAAAACAAATTGCATTTTCATTCAGGCATAACATACACCCAGCCCCCTTAATAAATAATTAATATATAATCTAAAACTATTAAATGCCTCCTATGTCCTTTCCTTCATCTCCTCCAACCTCTCTTGTGCCTGTCTCCTTATAGAAATATAACGATGGATGGCATGCAGGCAGATTACCAGTGTGTTAATGTTAGCCACAGTGGGATCCAGTAAATTAGCGCTAATCATCCGATACGTGCGCCCTGTCATATTGCTAAACCTGCTTACAAAGTAGACGTTTTCATTCATCAAAGGGCTTTGGGTTAAGTTTTCAAGCGTGATGGAAAACCTGTAGAAGTGGTGCACTTACATTTCTAACTGTGAAGAAAGAGCGAATGTCTCTTTTTTTGCGAGGGGGTCCGTCATCCATTGTCATTCACCGAAGTCCAGCTCAAGAGAAAGTTATCGCCAGGATCTCTCTCTCTCTCTCGGAACTGATTTCCAGGCATGGGTTTCCTAACAAACGTAGGCTGATTTTGACACCTTGAAAACTGCTCAAGTGCGCAGGAAAAAAAAAACTTTTGGCGATGGTGATGAACAACTGAAAACAACCGTTACGCTATATTAAAAATTTAGCGTAGCGGGGGGAAATTACCGTCGCGGTCTGAAATTTTAGCGTAGCGGGCCGCAACCATATAAAGCGCTGGCGAGAACCCTGCTCTGTCTCTCCCCTCTGTCTGTCTCTCTCTGTCTGTTTCTCCCCTCTCTCCTTCTCTCTGTCCCTCTCTCTGTCTGTTTCTCCTCTCTCTCTCTCTCTCTCACTCTCTGTCTCTCCCCTCTCTATCTCTCTCACTGTCTCTCCCCTCTCTCTCTCTGTCTCCCTCTCTCTCACTGTCTCTCCCCTCTGTCTCTCTCTCTTACTCTCTCTGTCTCTCTCTCTTTGTCTGTTTCTCCCCTCTCTCTTTCTCTCTGTCTCTCTCTCTTTGTCTGTTTCTCCTCTCTCTCTCTCTCTCTCTCTCTCTGCTCTTCAAAGCTGAGCCGTCTCTTTACTCGTGCTGTGGATCTGTCAAACGCAGGGCCTCTCAAGAGCTGCTTCTGTGGTTTCTGTTAAAAAAAATCAACACACACACACACACACACACACACACACACACACCAGAAGAAACACAACAGACGTCCTCTCAATCTGTTTGCGAGTGTTTCTCGAGCTCAGGGAGCGTCTCCCCGCTCGGCTCTCCGCCGCTCTACACCTCCACTTCCACACGCAGAGAGCTGCAGCAGAGCGCAACGCTGAGCCCAGAGGTGACGCAGATTCAAACCCTCACTCTGTTCATCACACACAGCAGAGTTAAACATCTCTCTCTCTCTCTCTCTCACACACACACACACACACTATCAGTGAGAGATAATGGACTATTGTGAACAATGGCATGTGGAATGTATGAAAAAGGAATGAGAACAAAAGCGTGGTGTGGTTTTTTTCCCCGGCCATCCCGCCGTCGCAGCAGATAATCCCGAGGCCGAGGTGAGAAACCCCACAACACAGCACAGCTCCGCTTCTCCAGCCAGAACCCTGAGACAGACTCCAAAACGTCACACCGTGCCAAACAGAACACACTGCACTGACATTATAACGATTAACGAGCTCCGTTATTAAATCAGCCGTTCCTCTGAACTCTGACATTAAAGCAGCGCTCAGTGACTCCCGAGTCAAGAAGTATATCCTTCACTACAACTGAATTAGAACACCACTGTACCAAAGGGGAAAGAGGGGAATACAAGGAGAGAAACATCAAAGAATGGAAAAGTAAAAGAGGAGACAAGTATGAAAATGTAAAAAAGTAAATAATACAAGCTGCAGAAAGAATGAAAGAAAGAAAAACAAACAAATAAGAAACAAAAGTGAAATAAATGAGATACATGTAAAAAGAAAAGTGACAAAGTATATCAGATAACGGAAAGAAAGAAAGAAAGAAAGAAAGAAAGAAAGAAAGAAAGAAAGAAAGAAAGAAAGAAAGAAAGAAAGAAAGAAAGAAAGAAAGAAAGAAAGAAAGAAAGAAAATGTAAAAGTAAATAACAAGTTACAGAAAGAAAAAAAGAAAAACAAAAAACATATAAAGAAACAAAAAAGTAAAAAAGTTAAAAAAGATAGTTTGTTAAAAAGGTGAAAAAGAAAACAAATGCAGTAAAATCTGAAAGAGATGAAAATGTAACAAATGACAAAACATGACAAGTAAAAAAGAAAAAAGAACGAAAGACAGAAAGAACAAAAATGTTCGCAAAATTTGTTAAAAAAAGTGAAATAAGGGGGATGAGTGTAAAAACATAAGTGAAAGTAAGTCAAAGAAAGAAAGAAAGAAAGAAAGAAAGAAAGAAAGAAAGAAAGAAAGAAAGAAAGAAAGAACTGAATTATAAAACAAAACAACAAGGAATAAAGTAACAAAGTAAAAGAAAGAAAAATAGTTAAAAATGTGAAAAAGAAAAACAGTAAAAAAAGAGTCAGAAGAGATGAAAATGTAAAAAATTATGAAAGAAAGAAAGAAAGAAAGAAAGAAAGAAAGAAAGAAAGAGAAGAATAGCAAAATAGTAAAAGAGGAGATAAGTATGAAAATGTAAAATTAAACAACGCAAGCTGCAGAAAAAGAAAAACAAACAAAAATTTTCACAAAATTTGTTGAAAAAGTGAAATAAGGGAGATGAGTAAGTGAAAGTAAATCAGATAAAAAGAAAGAAAGAAAGAAAGAAAGAAAGAAAGAACAGCAAAATAGTTAAAGAGGAGATAAGTATGAAAATGTAAAATTAAACAATGCAAGCTGCAGAAAAAGAAAAACAAACAAAAATTTTCACAAAATTTGTTGAAAAAGTGAAATAAGGGAGATGAGTAAGTGAAAGTAAATCAGATAAAAAGAAAGAAAGAAAGAAAGAAAGAAAGAAAGAAAGAAAGAAAGAAAGAAAGAAAGAATAGCAAAATAGTTAAAGAGGAGATAAGTATGAAAATGTAAAAGTAAACAATGCAAGCTGCAGAAAAAGAAAAACAAAAATTTTCACAAAATTTGTTGAAAAAGTGAAATAAGGGAGATGAGTAAGTGAAAGTAAATCAGATAAAGAAAGAAAGAAAGAAAGAAAGAAAGAAAGAAAGAAAGAAAGAAAGAAAGAAAGAAAGAAAGAAAGAAAGAAAGAAAGAAAGAAAGTAAAAAAGTAAAAGACAGTTAAAAAAGTGAAAGAAGAGATGAAAATGTAAAAATGACAAAGTAAATATAAGAGAAAGAACGGAAGAAAGAAAGAAAGAATTCAGTAGCTGTTCCTGTAGTTGTGCTCCTCTCCTACTTCTCATTCCATTCAAATTAAAAGTGTATAAAATTGTAAAAATTCCAGAGATGCGGTTTTGTTCGTCCTCCAATAAAAAACATCCAACTCCACAGGAAAGAAGTCGTTTTAATTTCTGATTTAGTTTGCGGTAAAAAGAGGAGCTGGTGTAAACAAATTGCCGAGTCCGATTGGTTGTTTTGTTGCATTGACATCATGTTTACTAAATATAGCCCCGCCCACCTCCAACTGCCCAGAAGAAAATGGCAGGAAACAGAAACGGGGATCTGTGTAACTCTGTAAGTGAGCCGCTCAGTGATAAATTAGCCACAGAAGCTGTAAATAACAGTCAGGAGCTCATTATAAAAATAACTGATAACAGCTTTTACATGAAGTAACTCATGAATCATTCTGGACCTCAGGTGTGAAGTCAAAATGGCAAACACCCAGAAGTGCAGCTGCATCATCGGTAACCACGGCGACCTTTCGCTGATCAGTGCACAAATAAGCGCTGATAGTTTAAAGACATTACGGAAGGAGAAAAAAAAAAATCACTCATGGTTTGGAATTTCTCCTCCATGTAAGCGTTCTCTAATGACCGGACCAACGAGACTGCACGTGTAAACATTACCGAGTCATGTGGCCAGTGATTAAGAGATCCAGACGGAGATATTCTTATCTGATGTGGCCTTTCCAAGCAGCTTGGAGAAGGAGGTTGAGCATGGTTAATGTTAGATCATGTCAAATAAGCAGTTGGTTATATGGGAAAGCTAATGCAAGCCAGATATTACATCCAAGTTACATCCACACGTCCAGCTGCTGGACGTCCATTATCATGATGTGATGGATGTTATCGTGTGCTGTTCTGTAGGGGGTGTGGCGCATAGCACATTAACCCACATGACCTTTATCTACCACTCAGATGACACCATGGTTCTCCTCATACTCATATTCACTACACTGCTTCTTCTCGCTGCTGCTGCTTACACTCAATGTTGTTTGTTTGTTTCGAAGTTTGGATTAGAACATCTACAGGGTAGATTTGAGGTTCAACAACATCTAGAACATCCCTTCTCTTCTACGGCAGTAATCAAAAGATTCAAACTCCACCAGAGGGCGCTGCACCAAGCTCCAAGGCCATATTGTTTTCCTAAGGATTCTTCTTATTATTATTATTCTTTTACTTCGAAACTTGGCCATTTTTGAGGTGGTTCCCATGAACAAAAACTCATGAAATTTGGTACACCCATCAGTCCTGGCCACCGTTACTCATAGATACATAGGGCTTGGCCCCGAGTGTGTCTGTGGGACTCCATAGCACCCCCACATGTCATTGAGACTTTTGCCTGGTATATAGTTTCACCTATCCGTGTCAAATTTGGTAGGTGTGTCGGGTGCTCCAAGACGAACAAAATTGTAATATACATTGCATTCACCATACTCAACAGGAAGTGAGTTATTTTTGGTTTTCTGCGTTTTGATTTACAAACGTGTTACATTTTGACATTCTCCTCTTAGGAAGTTTGTTGGATTCATGTCAGATTTGGTATACCGGAGGTGCTCAGGTCCTTCATCACAGCTTGAGGCTATATTTATGATTGTGGTCCACTCAGAACTGTCTGAAATGTCATCTGAAACTTTGCCACTTTTTTTTGATCAAAGCTTTAAGCCCCACCCACTCAACAATCACTTCATTTCATATAAAAGCTTGTTTCCTGATATACCGTATGTCAACTTACTGTAAGTTTCACTAAGACCTACATGTTGATTCCTTTATAAACATGACAACTAGGGTGCATCAGTTGCCCTCACTTTCATAAAATCTGATGCATTTTTGTTTGGGTGTTCCTTTTCACCAATAAAGACAGCCTGTAGAATTTTTTGACCATATTAAAAAGTCTAATGGTGGCACCATGAGGTTCATTTTTTGCCAAAAAACGCTTATTTTATGTTTTCGTGTAAGGTTTGAATCACAATGTTGGACTCCATTTATTGATTTCTTGTGAGCCAGAGATCATGTTAAGAACCTTTGCAAGGGATTGAGAAGCATTAATGTGATTCATAATACATTTGTATTGTTTAAAAGTAGTTGAACAATGATTCAATGAACAGCTAAAACTCAAACTGTGCTTGATAATATATTTAGAATATGTACTAAAAATGTGTATCTAAGACATTTGGTATACTCTATAAGGTGCTGTAATGTTTCATGAAAAGTGATCGAAATTTTGTCATAAAAGTCATAAAATAGCAGCTTTTTCCATAACTTTGAGCTCCTGGTGCCACCATTAAACTTTTGAATTTTGTCAAAATATTTCACCCAGTGTGTTTTCTTACCAAAAGGAACATAAAAACAAAAATGCATCATGATCGGAGGAACTTTTCATTTTTAGGGGGCAACTGATGCACCCTAATGACAACTCACACAACTGATTATAGAACCACATGAAACTAGAAGGACACTCGGTAGAGTAGAGAGCATATCTACACCAAGCTACATGTTATCAACATCAAAATCAGAGCACTTTATCCTAGGATAATATTAAAGCTGTCCACCAAATTTTATCCAAATCCGTTCACGACTTTTTGAGTTATGCTGGGAAGAGACAAAAAAAAATCCTGGATCAGTATACATATCCAAATCTGTGTCAAAATCTAATCAAATGTTCCTTGGCCCATGGTCAACCTTTCCTCCAAATTTCATCAAAGTCCAACTTGGAAACGGCTTTCGGTATTTCTTCAGCTGTGTGTTTTTGAAAAGCTTCATATACATATATACAGTGCCTTGAAAAAGTATTCATACCCCTTGAACTTTTTCACATTTTTCCACCTTACAACCACGAACTTAAAAGTTTTTTTATTGAGAGTTTATGTGATAGACCAACACAGAGTAGCACATAATTGTGAAGTGAAACGAAAATGATAAATGGTCTTCAAAATTTTAAACAAATAAAAATCTGAAAAATGTAGTGTGCATTAGTATTCAGCCCCCTGTACTCTGATACCTCTAAATACAATCCAGTGCAATCAATTGCCTTCAGAAGTCATCTAATTAGTTAATAGAGTCCTACTGTGTGCAATTTACTCTCAGCATAAATACACTTGTTCTGTGAAGGCCTCAGTGGTTTGTTAGAGAACACTGAAGAACAAACAGCATCATGAAGACCAAAGAACTCACCAGACAGGTCAGGGATAAAGTTCTGGAGAAGTTTAAAGCAGGGTTAATTTATAAAAAAAAATCCCAAGCTCTGAACATCTCAAGAAGCACTGTTCAATCCATCATTCAAAAATGGAAAAAGTATGGCACAACTGCAAACCTACCAAGACATGGCCGTCCACCTAAACTGACAGAGCGAGCAAGGAGAGCACTGGTCAGAGAAGCAGCCAAGAGGCCCATGATCACTCTGGAGGAGCTGCAGAAATCCACAGCTCAGGTGGGAGAATCTGTGCACAGGACAACTATAAGTCGTACACTCCAGAAATCTGGCCTTTTTGGAAAAGTGGCAAGAAGAAAGCCATTGTTGAAAGACAGGCATAAGAAGCCATGTAGGGGACACAGCAAACATGTGGAAGAAGGTGCTTTGGTCAGATGAGACCAAAGTTGAACTTTTTGGCCTAAATGCAAAGCGCTATGTGAGGCGGAAAGCTAACACTGCTCATCACCCTGCACACACCATCCCCACTGTGAAACATGGTGGTGGCAGCATCATGCTATGGGGATGCTTTTCTTCAGCAGGGACAGGGAAGCTGGTCAGAGTTGATGGGAAGATGGATGGAACTAAATACAGGGCAATCCTGGAAGAAAACCTGTTGAAGGCTGCAAAACATTTGAGACTAGGAAGGAGATTCACCTTCCAGCAAGACAATGACCCTAAACATACAGCCAGAGCTACAATGATTTACAATGAGGTTTAGATCAAAGAATATTCATGTGTTAGAATGGCCCAGTCAAAGTCCAGACCTAAATCCCATTGAGCATCTGTGGCAAGACTTGAAAATTGCTGTTCACAGACGCTCTCCGTCCAATCTGGCTGAGCTTGAGCTATTTTGCAAAGAAGAATGGGCAAAAATTTCAGTGTCTAGATGTGCAAAGCTAGTAGAGACATACCACAAAAGACTTGCAGCTGTAATTGCAGCAAAAGGTGGCTCTACAAAGTATTGATGCAGGGGGGCTGAATACTAATGCACATCACATTTTTCAGATTTTTATTTGTTTAAAATTTTGAAGACCATTTATCATTTTCGTTTCACTTCACAATTATGTGCTACTCTGTGTTGGTCTATCACATAAAATCTCAATAAAAAACTTTTAAGTTCATGGTTGTAAGGTGTAAAAATGTGAAAAAGTTCAAAGGGTATGAATACTTTTTCAAGGCACTCTATAAGATCCGTAATTTAGGACTAAATCATTCTACAGCTGGTTGACTGTTAGCTGTTAGACGTGATAGCAACTGGTGCAAGATTAAAAAAGCTAATGTGCTTTCACAATGCTAATAAACATTATTCGTTAAAAAAGCTGAACTCATATTGGTTGGCAAAATTGCACTGACATTATCACGTTGCTGTCATTGCTAGCCCCTTGTGCTACCTTCTTCACCTCACCAACTAGCATTTACTAGCATAATTTCACCTGTTCACTAAAGTACAACAACACAGCCTGTAGGAGACTACATTACTAATAAGCATGGTCACTAAAATACAACACTTTTTTTTCGTTCTGCATTTTTCAAGCCTTTTGATCATTAGGCATCAATATTCAACATTTTTCAACTTACATTCGGCTAGTTCATGCTAGTGTGCAAGCTAATGTTTTCCTACCAGTCACAGTTCTCTAGCAAACTGGAAGGGCACTCGGTAGAGTAGAGGGCATATCTCCACCAAGCCACATGTTATCAACATCAAAATCAAATCACTTGAACCTGGGATAATACTAAAACTGTCCACCAAATTTTATCCAAATCCGTTCACTACTTTTTGAGTTATGCTGGGAAGAGACAAAAAAAAAATCCTGGATCCGCATCCATATCCGGATTTGCATCAAAATCTAATCAATTGTCCTTTGGCCCATGGTTCACCTTTCCTCCAAATTTCATCAAAATCCGTTCACTACTTTTTGAGTTACGTTGGGAACAGACAAAGAAATGGAGTCGAAAACATAACCCTCTCCAACAAAGTTGGTGGAGGTAACAAGGGTTTATCCTAAACCTAGGATAGTCTGACAATGTTCTGTTACTATTGTTATAAATGAATTTCTAACTGAAATGTTAAACAGAAAAGAATTTCACAGCGAGAATGTTTCTCTAATGAGATGTCAAAAGTTCTTCCCGTCCCAGGACCTGGTCTTCCCAGGCAGCTTCCCGTCCTAGTACTAACCAGGCCCTTAAGGTGCATCGGGTGGTGCCAATCTCTGTTTCTGTAGCCGTCAGCTTCTCGCATATTACATTGCTGCACTCTCAAAAAACAAAGTACTTCACTGTACCTTTAGAGGTACAACAGCTTGTCACTGGATCAGTACCCTCTAAGGCAGGGGTCATCAAACTACAGCCCGCGGGCCTACTCCGGCCCGCCACCCCCCTTTGACCGGCCCCCCAGCCCCTCTGCCCACCACCACTTGAACCGGCCCTATGAGGCAATCCCCAAAAGTGGTTATGGCCTATTTTTTTAAATTGCTTTTTGGCAAATAATAACATGTCTGCATCTTGTATTTTGTTGATTTTATCAATTAAAATTGATATTTAGTTATAAAATGAACTATTCATATTTTCCGAATTTTCGTCATATGCTCGCGATCAAGCAGTGACGGGCAGCGCACGCGCAGAGAACTGTCAGTGTTCAGGACAGCAAAATGGCTAGCGGTCAGCGAAAAGTTGACAGAGAGTGCAGAGTTTTTAAAGAACAGTGGACCACCGATTATTTTTTTGTTCAGTGTAAAGACCGTGCAGTTTGTCTTGTAAGTAAAGAAAGTGTGTCGGTTTTCAAAGAATATAATCTATATAGTAGTGTGGGATATAGTAGTGTGGGATATAGTAGTGTGGATATAGTAGTGTGGATATAGTAGTGTGGGATATAGTAGTGGGGGATATAGTAGCGGGGGATATAGTAGTGTGGATATAGTAGTGGGGATATAGTAGTGTGGGGATATAGTAGTGTGGATATAGTAGTGGGGATATAGTAGTGGGGGATATAGTAGTGGGGGATATAGTAGTGGGGATATAGTAGTGTGGGGATATAGTAGTGTGGATATAGTAGTGGGGGATATAGTAGTGGGGATATAGTAGTGGGGATATAGTAGTGTGGATATAGTAGTGGGGGATATAGTAGTGGGGATATAGTAGTGGGGGATATAGTAGTGGGGGATATAGTAGTGGGGATATAGTAGTGTGGGGATATAGTAGTGTGGATATAGTAGTGGGGGATATAGTAGTGGGGATATAGTAGTGGGGATATAGTAGTGTGGATATAGTAGTGGGGATGGCTGTGCCAGGCTAGTAATCTCTACTACACAATGAGGCCTGCTGGTGGTCATATTTGTCTGGGTCATACAATCCTATGTTATATAGCTGACCCGACCCCGGCCCCCCATCACAGTCAGGAACGACAATGTGGCCCCCAGAGAAAAAAGTTTGGTGACCCCTGCTCTAAGGTACTTATTTGTACCATTTATATACTGATTGGGAGCATATGTACCTTTTTGACCCTAAAAAGGTACACATAGTTACCTTGAAGTCCAATAATGAGCCATAGGGGGTACATTAGTGTAGATTGTATCTTGAGGGACAGCAGTGTTGTAGTCGAGTCACTCAACCTCGAATCTGAGTCCAAGCTCGAGTCCCCAGTGTTCAAGTCTGAGTCAAGTCCAAGTCATTAAAGAAAATTTCGAGTCGAGTCCGACACAAGCCCCGCTATCAACAGGGCAAATAACATGAGAGAGGGTTAACACTAGCTAGTTCATCGCTCAGCAAGCCCCGCTATCAACAGAGCAATGAACACAGCATGTCACTTCCTTCTCTGCGTGGAGTCTTGGCAAATAATGATTGAAGTTCGAGGTTGTCCCCATCGTCTCCTCGATAGTTCTTCTACATATGGAACACACAGCAGTGCATTTTTTTCCCACTGCACGAGAAGTCTGTATAAGCAAAGCGGACAATCCTAGAGGCGTCTCTCCAGGCATTTTAGCGCCATTAATGTTAGTTTGTTCCTGAACATGATGTATGAACAGGTGAATGTACATTCTCTTGCACAAAATTAGTATAAAATTAATGTAGATAAAAATATAAATATCTTATGCCAAATTGCTATGGCATGTTACAAAAAAATAAAGAAAAAATCCAAGTCCGAGTCTCCAATTTACGAGTCCGAATGCAGTTAATGCACGAGTCCGAGTCATCAGTGCTCAATTCCAAGTCAAGTCACGAGTCAGAGTCCTGGACTTGAGTACTACAAGCCTGGGGGACAGAAACGGACTCCTACTGTACCCCTATCTCTGACAGTGTAGGGTACAGTGAGGGGCTGGTCCTCTGGTAACCGCGAGAGTTTGACTGTATTGTGGCTCCTCGCCAGATGGCAGTAGGTAATATTTTTACGAAGGTCTTTGGTACGGCCTGACCACAAGTAGAACTTGCAATCTCCTGGTTGAGAGGTGGACACGCTAACCACTAACCCAACTTGCGGTCTAACGAGGGGGAAAAAATTCCCAATTCTCAAACCAGAAGTTTGCAAAAAGTCATAGAGATGACTCTTGTTTGGGTTTTTTTCCACTAAAAGCAAGAGCCAACTTGAAAATCCATCGCAAGCTATTTTAAGTACTGGAAGATTCTGAATTAAAACACTTCCTTGAGCAAATATAACTGACGTTTGGGTGTTTCTTGAAGAACTGCAAATGAAACACCTGCTAGAAAAGTTGCCACATAAAAAAAAAAAAATGTTCTTCCTCCTTCTGTTGTTCTAATATTAGTCTCATCTCGCTCAGGCAGTTTCAAAATTAAATCTTGCATGAACAAGATTCCAGCAAGCACATGAATCAGGATTTCCAGCTCACACGCATTTTCCCTTCACCAACTTGTGAGCGCCAACGTTTTTTTTTGTTTTTTTCTGGGGGGGGGGGGTCCTTGTGTAACAGTATTTGTGAAATGGGGTATTTCCTTACGATTTCGTCGAGGAGCAAGGTGTCACTTCATTTCCTGTCTACTCCAACCTTGCAGAAATGCTCGTTCAGTAACTTCTATACTCTACATTTCCCTTCAGTTTCAATTCCTTTCCGAGGTTACAAATCAACAAGCCATGAAACTATGAAGTCAATCCAGAGTACATGCACAGGAACGTCAATGATACACAGGTACTCGATGTTAATAAAGCACCGCGCTGTGACCCTGTGCTGCAAACAGCTGTGTGTAGATGCACATGTAAAGCCTGCGGGGTTATAAACACACATTAACTCTGCAAATCAAGTGGTTTACAGCAGGGAATTCGATCGTAATTTGGAAAGCCCTGTTCCATCTGGACCTGAACACGCAAAGCCAACACATGACACGAGTGCTCTCGGGAGCAGGGCCGTAGCCAATTTACTCAACCCTTCACAGCTGCACGCATCAGAGACTTTTAGTGCGCTCTCCAAAGCCCACGCTCAGCAAATTACACGCAGCCCGTCCTCGCTTTAATTCTCCTTTTACACTCGGTTACTTTGCCTCCGTAGCCCTTCTGCATGGACTATACCTCAGTGTACTGAAAATACTTATTCAAGCAGACGTGTCAAAACGCATCAAGTACATAAAGAACGTGCAGGATTAACTATTAGTCACGATCAGAGCGAACAAACGTCGTCAAACCCGGAAATCCCTGACCTCGTCATACTTTCAGGACCGGCTAAATATAATTCTCAGTCATATTTCTGCATAGGTGACTCAGAATTATATTTAGCCCTGAATTATAGAATTATATTTCATCCACTTAATAAATATATAATTATATTTATAGTCCGCTTTGCCCGTTTAAATGGAAGTCTAGATTAGGGTTGGGTGGTATTACACAGAATATCGACATCATAAATTAAAGGGCGATACGATTTTTTCTAAGGTTACGCAGGTATCGTGGAATCTTTTGCAAACATTTTTCTTTTTCGAACTTTGACTCCAGAGTGTGAAGTGATTGGAAGCAAGCAGATTTAATGTCACAGTTTTGTACTGAAGAAGCATGTAAACATTTATCCAATTCACAATTTCTTTAAAATAAATAAATTAAAAAATAAATAAACGAAGAAAATTTTGCTACCAAAAAATACTTTTGTTTAATTTCCTTTTATTACAAATGAAAACGTTAATAACAATTATTATCCATACAGGACACTTTCTCGATGGAATAAAAACGTGTTCTATTCCCTTCTAGCGGGTTTCATTCATTTGCTTTGATAGCATGCAATATTGTTCGCATATCGCTTATCCTACGTGCATTACGTCACTCTACCCAATGGAGAATGAGCGTTGAATATGGTTTACGATATTGCATGGTTGTCAAGACAACATGACGTCACACGTCAGAGCTGATGCGAATATTCGATGAGGAACTTTTCTGCTGCGGATATGCACAAGCATTTCTTTGTTCACCGGGAAAGAGAGAGATGCGTTGAACATGTGAAAGGCTACCAAATTTTCGTTGGATACGCTTCACGTGTATTTACAAGAGAAAAACATACCAACGGACATCGAAAAACTGGAAAAGAGACACATTGAAGACGTAAAACTTCTGCACGAGAGAGCGACTGGGACAATTTGTGAACAAACACGGCTGCCAGGTATGCTTCATTAACTATGGCAGATTTTGAGAGATCTTAGAAAGAGAGAGATGCGTTTAACACCCGAAAGGCTACCAACAGTTCATGAGATATTCTTCGCGCATATTTACAAGAGAAAAACCAGGAGTTTTTGGAGTTGGACCATTTTTACTGTTAAAACTTTGATGTTTTATAGGTACATTGGATTGACAGAACATTGAATTACATTGGATCAGAATCAGCACTGGATATTGGTAAGTTACCCTCCTGTTCTTAACTTTTTGTAAAATCTATAATTGGACTATCGAGTGTGTTTGTATAATAATAATAATATTGGCTGGCTTTTTTTCATGGTCTATCAGATATATTCCATTCAGCTACTCGTCTTCGACTCATTCAGTATCATGCTAGCTGAATGGAATATATCTGATATCCCACTCAACGCCAGCTAATATTATTTAAATAGCGGTAATGCGCGTGACTTCACTGTAGGTGGAAGTAACACAGCTCTAATGCTGCAAAAACACACAAAAGCAGATCTAAAATGTGAAAGAGCTGTTGTGTGATTAACTATACAATAGATTTAATGAGAAATCAGAGCTCTCTTTTTACAGACTGCTGAAATATAAAGAAGCAAATGGATGGAGTACGAACGTTCATAGAAGTTTATTACATAAAGGAATATTTAATGAATATTGGCTGGTGTTGAGTGGTATATCAGATATATTCCATTCAGCTAGCGTGATATTGAACTCCTCTGATATACCACGAAAAAAGCCAGCCAATATTATTATTATTATAATACATACACTAGGTTTTATAATTAAAAAATAAAACAAACAAACAAATGCAAGGTTACTGTTTTGCTGGAATCTGGTTCGCTCACCTATGGATCATGATACACATCAAATGTCATACATGAACATGAATAAAACAAAAATATGTATTTTGGTTTTCCAAGTATTATATGATACGATGTGATATGACAGGGCTCGAAATTCGCGGTGGTCCGGTCGCCCAAGGTGACTTAATTTGTCATTCAGCGGGTAATTCTTGTCACTAGGCAGCCCGGCTGGCTAGTTGAAAATAAAAAATATATATGAAGCGAAGATTCAGACTAGGGCTGTGCGATATATCAAATATACTCAATATATGGGGGCATCGTGGCTCAGGTGGATAAGGCGCCATACCATAAATCCGGGGACCCAGGTTCGGTTCCGACCCGACCCGGGGTCGTTTCCCGATCCGTCTCTCTCTCCCACTCGTTTCCTGTCTCTGCACTGTCCTGTCCAATAAAGGTGAAAAGAGCCCAAAAAAAATCTTGAAAAAAAAAAAAATATATATATATATATATATATACTCGATATATCTCCGAAAATTCTGTGTGAGATACATATAATTATTATATCGTAACTATCGAGTATTTTATGGTCATCTGCCGACTTGCGTTTGTTTCGTGTTTGTTGCGTTTGTTTAAAACCTTTTCCGGTGGTTTTCTCCCTGTCCCTCAGGCAGGAACGTGAGAGGCTGCCTAAGGGTAAAAAAAACAATAACGTCACGCACTCGCCAACCAATCCCGGGCGACATCTCGGTGCTGAAAGGAACTTGCGGGAAGATTTTCTAGTTTCGGTTTACAGCGCTGGCTCAGTTTGTGCAATCGCTGGTGTTGCATACGCTACCGTGTAAGCTCTGTGAATTCCAGCGACAAATTAAAAATGGAAGCGGACGAATTGGTTCCTAAAAGAACTAGTAAGGGGTCAGTCATCCGGCATTTTTTTGGATATCGCGAGGAGGACGTGAAACAGCAAATGCCAGTTTGTAAAGTGTGCAAAAAAAAAAAAAAAACAGTATTAAAATACTCGGGTCTTGAAATAAATGCGCATTAGTCATGAACAATGGTAACTACTCTCTTTTGTGTTATTTTTGACAGAAGTAAAATTCATACATGAACAAATTTTGGCGAGTTGATTTTCTGTTTGGCGAGTTACTTTGGAAGGTACAGTAACTAGTCCGGCTGGCTGGTGAAAAAATATATGAATTTCGAGCCCTGTGTGATACTTTGGTCATATCGTCCACCCCATAGGTTCTCTATGCGGCTGAGTGACAGCATCCAGGTGAGGTGTTCTTGGTTCGCTTCCCAGTGAATCCTACTGTAGTGGGAAAGCAATTGGAGTCAGAATCGACTCGACTGCAGGAAGTGAATCAAACATGTTGCGCGTTTTGGGTTTCAAAGTTTTTGTTGATGCGAGCTGCGAAACTGAGCCAAAGGACAGATCTGTAGTACTACAGAAGTGCCATGTGCCCTGGATACTTGCTCCCATGAACAATACACGAACAAGTCCTGCCAGGCAAAACAAACCTTGCCCGCACTTATTTTATACCTATATGTTGATAATGGTAATATTTCTCAATCATCAGCTGTCAGGTTATAGTCCTATGAAAATCCATGACCTTGAGTTTGACATTTCAGAGTCATTCAAGGTCAAAGGTCATGGCGGCAACTGAAAGCCCATACGGGACTTCTTGTATGTTGATAATGGTAAATATCTGGCTATCATGAACCATTTTAAAGTTGGAGCCCTTTGAAAACCCACGACCTTCAGTTTGACCTTTCAAGGTCACCGATCATGGTGCCAAATGAAAACCCATATGGTACTTCCTATTAGGGATGTTAACCGATGACCGTTTGACCAGTGGTTGACCAAATCAACATCAACCGGTTAATTTTTTTTTGGTTGTCGGTTAAAAAAAAAATCAATCGTTTTGAAGCTGCCGATTTTGGAGCGGAGAACCTGGAATTCTGTGTTGTAAACGCTTGGGGCGTGCCATGCGGTGTAAGGACGACAGCTGACAAATCAAAAACACCCATTCAGTCATGTCCCGTCCTCCCGCCCCAGTTGAAGACAGCTGCCACTCGGCGAAAGAAAAGTCTCAGTGTTGGATTACATTTTACTACGATGTTAACCAGGTACGCAACATCAAGGAAATTCTTGACTATCAAAGAAACAAGAACACGGCGCATGAATGAAGTCGATGGTTGATTAGTCTGGTGAATATTAATGTCAACGTAATAATAATACACAAGATCTGAACTAAAACCTGGTTACTCACTGATGTTACTTAGCATCAGACAGTTGCTATATTAGCTTAGCGGCTAATCAGCTTGGCTCCAGCTATCCCATTCCCAATGGCTGTGCACAATTAGCAGCCATGTAACCGTAATATCAGTAGCTGGAAAACAATTGCAGTATGAGGTCTCTGTGGCTCACTTCGAAGAAAAGTGCCTAGTCCGTAGCAGTATGCTTCAGAGCAACTTCAATACCATGCAGTAATGGCGTGTTGATATTGGTAACGGCGTTATAACGATTGTAGCTAATTAATTAGATTACCCAGCGTTATAACAGCCTTTATTTTAACGCCATTATTCCCATCACTGAATGTTATGTACTTCTTCTAGCACTTGACTTTATTTTCAACGCCATCATGGCCGACTGAAACTGTCTCTAAGGCCCTGTCCACACGGCAACGGATTCAGGTGACTCCGATACAATTGCTTATCGTTTAGGCCTGGCGTCCACACGGCACTGGCGTTTTGGGTGCCCAAAACGCAATCTTTTTGAGAACGGGTTCCAGAGTGGAAAGATCTGGCAACGTTGCCGTTGTGAAGTCGTCTGGATGAGTAGAACGGATTTGTTTACGATGACGTCACAACCACATGACTGTGAGTGCTTCACGCCGGGTAGAAGTGTAACGAACTCGATGCGAGTTGTCAACAAATCCTATAACTTGGTTCATGAAACGCGCTTACAAAATATTTTCACTGTGAATATTTATTGTGTAATGGTGCAAAGTGAGAGAGAGAGAGACTCTGCCCTTAGGGCAGAGTCAATCCCGCCAGCAAAAATAGGGAACAAAAGGAGCGATCTCACCTCTTCAGATGTTGGTTTAAGTCCTACAATACATTCCTCAAAAAGGGCGTAGAAGAGCAAATTAATCCATCAACGTGTAGCATTCAATTTATTCCGGACCATTAAAGACGCCGCCTTCCGCGTAGAATCATACATCATCCTCGCCGCCATATTGGATAGGTCAAAGCGGAGAATAAAGATTCATGTGCTGCGTTTAACTGTACCAACAGGTTTACCGTCCAAACGAGATCACATGGGATTACCTTTCACAGGTGAGAAACAACAAATTAATCCATCAACGTGTAGCATTCAATTTATTCCGGACCATTAAAGATGCCGCCTTCCGCGTAGAATCATACGTCATCCTCGCCGCCATATTGGATAGGTCAAAGCGGAGAATAAAGATTAGCTGCGTTTAACTGTACCAACAGGTTTGCCGTCCAAACGAGATCACATGGGATTACCTTTCACAGGTGAGACTGGAAAAATACTTTTCATTGTATTTGGTCATTATAATGTAATTTTACAAACAGATTTTCCTGACTTTGTGGCTAATATGAAGTCTCGCGCATAATAGTTTATGCGCATGCGTCCTTACTTCTTCTATTGTTCTGGTGTCTCCGAAGGGACCGTCTTACAGCGCCCCTAGAGGTGTGGCATGTGTATTGCATCGTTTTCAGCAAGCGTTGCGTTGCCATATGGACCTGATATTTTACTGATCGTTGCCCATTTGGACGCGATATATTTTTAAATAACATCTCGTTGCCGTTGTCGTGTGGATGTAGCCTAAGCTGGAGCCATTTGTCCTCCGCTCCAATACAAACCCCTCGACATCAGTGCCGCGTTTGACTAAATGTTTCGCGCTGTAGAAAAGGTAATGTGAGTGGAGGGCGGCGACTGGGACTGAATGTGCGGATGCTCGCGGTTAGATTTAGAATAGATTCTAATAATTCCAATTCTAGAATTTTAAACTCATAGGTTAACCGACTTTAACCGACTAATGAGGCTCGGCGGTCGGTCAAGATTTTTTTTAGTTTTCGCCATCCCTACTTCCTATAAGTTGCTAAAGGTAATATCTGTCGACCATCAACCGTTTTCAAGTTACAGCCCTCTGGAAATCCATGACCTTGAGTTTGACCTTTCAAGGCCACTTCATGGTGCCAAATGAAAGGCCATATGGGAGTTCCTCTATGCTCATAATAGTAAACAGTTGTCTGTCAGCAATCGTTTTTGAGTTATAATGGAAAATATGTGTTATTTTGACTGAAAGGTTGACCTTTCCAGTGATCTTCACCTTCACCTTGGCCCGATTAGCCCCAAAATTTAATCAGGTAATCTACAGACCATTGCTCACCTACGCTGAAAATCTGAAGTCAATCGGTGCAACTGTCTAGACGCTAGATTGTTAACAGACAAACAAACAAACAAACCGCACTGATTACAATACCTCGCCCTGTTGACTCTGTTGCGGCTGAGGTAAAAATAAACCCTGAATGCGACTCAAGACTCGGAAAATGGACCAATGGGTGCGAAAGCACCGTCGGTGGAAAAATCCTGATTGCACTTTTGGACTTTTGTAAACTTACGACAATGCGTACAATATTATTATTATTGTTATTGTTCTTCTATCCCCTCTTGGTTTGTTACATTTCCTGTAAGAGCTCAAACACAAAATATTAACAAAAGCAGTTCTCTGTTATTGCTGGAGCAGGTCGCAGGTTGAGCGAGGACATTCCCGTTCCCCTGCCTCACCAACTAAACCTGAGGAGGAAACCCTGGCTGGGTCTTAACTCTTCAGCCTGGATCTCTAGAGGATGGTTAAAAATACTCCAGCAGAGAACGGGGGCGATTAAAAGCGGACAATGAGCAGCAGGAAGCGATTCTGAGGAAAGGTCAGGAGAAGATTCCTGTGGCCAAGGCAAGCAGGGTGATGAAAAAATGGGACGGAAGCTCAGCGGCCTCTCGACGTGCCTCCCCCCTTTTCGGATGAATCCACACCATGTCTAAAGGCTTTATTTGAAGATTCAAGGCACTCTGGATTCCTGATAGCAGTTCGCACAGACCCTGGATTTTCGGGCCACTCTGACTCATGGGAGCTGAGTCAGAGCCGGAGGTACCGAGGCTGCATTTCAAAAATAAATTCATTTTTATAGCGCGCTAATCTTACATCACTCGTGGCTATTTTTAACCAAGAACGTGTCATTTATAAAGGTTCTTGCGTTGCGAGCTGTGAGTCACAGTTGACAGGATGTGAAATGGGGGGAGGGGGGGATTCAATATGGGGGTCATTTAACCAGACAGGATTGATGTGGAGCGAGAGCTGCAGTCATATAACCACTTCCTTGTTAAACTTTTGGAAGAGGGAGGGTGGACTGAGCCCCTTTTATGCACGCCAGAACGACCCGGCGCTCTGTTCAAGTCAATAACGACGTCTACGGATTTCAAACGCTGCCCATTATTTCTCTCTGGGACGGTTAATGGATATTCAGAGGAATTTACAACACGTTCTCATTTACCGATGATCACTCAGAGACCACAAGAGTACTTCCGTTTTTGACAAAGCAACATGCTCACTTGTGAGACCGGAACTGTTCCACTTTCACTCCTATAGAGATGAAGTATGTGGCTCTATCTTGGTCGACCTTTGATTTAACATCAGAGAAATCAAAACATCGGTGATATTTATATCGTGTCTCACTTACGTCTTAACTTTTTACCGGGGAGAAAAAAGATCACATTTGAGTGACAAATTGTACTCGCGTCCTCTGATTTTAAATCGCAAAGCTACGCAAAATACATATAGTGTAGCAGGTCTGGATATATATACAGTATTATTATATTATATTATATTATATTATCTCATCTCATTACCTCTAGCCGCTTTATCCTGTTCTACAGGGTCGCAGGCAAGCTGGAGCCTATCCCAGCTGACTACGGGCGAAAGGCGGGGTACACCCTGGACAAGTCGCCAGGTCATCACAGGGCTGACACATAGACACAGACAACCATTCACACTCACATTCACACCTACGCTCAATTTAGAGTCACCAGTTAACCTAACCTGCATGTCTTTGGACTGTGGGGGAAACCGGAGCACCCGGAGGAAACCCACGCGGACACGGGGAGAACATGCAAACTCCGCACAGAAAGGCCCTCGCTGGCCACGGGGCTCGAACCCGGACCTTCTTGCTGTGAGGCGACAGCGCTAACCACTACACCACTGTGCCGCCTATATTATATTATATTATATTATATTATATTATATTATATTATACAGACACATCCACAGAAAAAAAAAAAAACACAAGTTAATGAAAAAAATTTGAATTTTGAACCGGTTCGCCATTTTGTCAGCGGGAAAACACGTGGAGTGACATCATTGGAGTGAAATATCGGGAATTATTATCCATACAGGACACTTTTTCCATGGAATAAAAACATGTGTTCTATCCCCTTCTAGTGGGCTTACTGATGGCATGCAATATCGTTATCAAAATCACTTATCCTCTGTGTATAACACCACTCTTCCCAACGGAGAACGAGCGTGCAATATTGTTATAATACTGCATGCTGTCATGACAACATGACGTCACACGTCGGCGCTCACGCGAAGATCCAATGACAAAACTTTTCTGTTGCGCATGAGCACAATCGTTTCTTTGTCGGCCAGGAAAGAGAGAAGATCCAGTGAAAGGTTTAAGCATAAAGTAAATAAACTGAAACTAAAGACGCACTGAACACCCGAAAGGCTACCAAAACGTCATTAGATATTCTTCACGCATATTTACAAGAGAAAAACATACCAACGGACATCGAAAAACTGGAAAAGAGACACGTCGGAGATGTAAAATTTCCACACTAGTGAGTGACCGTGACAGTTTGTAAACAAACATGGCCGCCAGGTTTGCTTCATTAAATATGGAAGATTTTGAGAGAATTTTGGCTGCCGGTCGCTCCGTTGTGTGTAGCTGTAGATGTTGATTTTAAAAGTAACTCAGTAAATTACAGAGGGAAATGAATACTTAAGTATGAGTGAAAAATATCGTAGTGAGCGTGCAGCATGGAAGAAGAGTCTGGAGACAGAAATCTTAGTTTCTCGGTCGTTAGCCTGTGCTACTGATGAACGCTACACCGGCTGGAAGGTGACTTCACTGCCGCGCTAACAGCGCCAACTTGCAGGTAAGCTAGCATTGGCCTTCGAGAATGCTGATATGAAGAGTGTGTAATAATAGTAATAATAATAATAATAGCTGGCTTTTTTCATGGTATATCAGATATATTCCATTCAGCTACTCGTCTTCGACTCATTCAGTATCATGCTAGCTGAATGGAATATATCTGATATACCATGAAAATAAAGCCAGCCAATATTATTAGTATTATCCATACTAATGAAAATGTTAATAACAATTATTATCCATACAGGACACTTTTTTGATGGAATAAAAACGTGTCCCATTCCCTTCTAGCGGGTTTCATTCATTTGGTTTGACAGCATGCAATATTGTTAGCATATCGCTTATCCTACATGCATTACGTCACTCTACCCAATGCAGAATGAGCGTTGGGTATGGTTTACGATATTGCATGGTTGTCAAGACAACATGACATCACACGTCGGAGACATAAAAGTTCCGCGCTAGCGAGCGACTGGGACAATCTGTAAACAAACATGGCCGCCAGGTTTGCTTCGTTAAATACGGAAGATTTTGAGAGAATTTTGAAAAAGAAAGACGCGTTGAACACCCGAAAGGAATGTGTATGAATAATAATAATAATAATAATAATAATAATAATAATATTGGGCGACACAGTGGTGTAGTGGTTAGCGCTGTTGCCTCACAGCAAGAAGGTCCGGGTTCGAGCCCCGTGGCCGGCGAGGACCTTTCTGTGTGGAGTTTGCATGTTCTCCCCGTGTCCGCGTGGGTTTCCTCCGGGTGCTCCGGTTTCCCCCACAGTCCAAAGACATGCAGGTTAGGTTAACTGGTGACTCTAAATTGACCGTAGGTGTGAATGTGAGTGTGAATGGTTGTCTGTGTCTATGTGTCAGCCCTGTGATGACCTGGCGACTTGTCCAGGGTGTACCCCGCCTTTCGCCCGTAGTCAGCTGGGATAGGCTCCAGCTCGCCTGCGACCCTGTAGAACAGGATAAAGCGGCTAGAGATAATGAGATGAGATAAGATGAGATAATAATATTGGCTGGCTTTTTGTTTTTGACTTATCTTCGACTCTTTCAGTATCATGCTAGCTGAATGGATTATATCTGATAGACCACTCAACGCTAGTCAGTGTTATTTAAATATGTCACAAAAAAAACGTGAGTTTTTCAACACGAGAAGATAAACTTCATATCTTCAAGCCAGCGTGTGATTTTCTTTTTATTATGTCGACACATTCACAAACAAAAAGTCCCCAAATTTATCAAAACAATTCATCGATTTCCTCACGACTGACATATAGAGATGTCACGGTTTTGGTTCTCCGTGTCCCGGATGGAGTTTGTGTGAAAAATACGAGTGGCGTATTTCCCAGTAAAACACAAGAAAAAACAGCTTTGTATCATTTCTACGCAATTAACACTCCTTGTTTGAGCTCGAGCTGTTCCTTGGAGTGCCGCATCACTGCGTGTTGTTTTCCCTGTGGTAACACACCTGAATAACTTGCTAATTAGCAGATGAGCTGAAGCATGCTTGCGGAAATCTAAAAAAAAAAAAAAAGAAGAAGAAGTCCGGTCCATCATTTTCCAGCTGCTGTTTACTGAAGCTCCCGATTTCCATCAGTTCAGTCCAAACTTCTCAGCAACGTTTCACAAACCTGTTAGCGGATATTGATTCTAAAGGATATTTCATCAAACCCGAACACTACTTCCTCCTGGAAATGGCATACTGAAGACAAACTACAAGCTGCCTGATCTGCAAATGCAAACCCCTCTCGCTGTCTATCTATCTGGTCAATCACGTTTGCTGTAGAGTTCTCGGTCTGCACCTAAAGTGAAATCTGACCTCAAAACACGCGAAACTGAAACTGGCAAGGTTTAATATCGTATCATTTCTCCTAAATAAAGCAAAGCCCCCTTGGAGAGGCAATCGAGGCCAAACGGCTCTCCTCTGTTCCGATCAGAGCAGGTACCGAGATCGTGCCTCGTGACCAAATTCCTCTTGACGGCTTATAGAAGCTTGGATGGAGATGGTCACCAGGGATCATGTGATTTTGCCTCCGTTGTAATCACAAAGACGAACGGATAGATGTTTCAGCAGTAGTGTCTATCCATAGTTGTCTAGCATTCAGTGATCTAGTGGAGGAGCTCGCAAACTTTCTGCACCCATTGACCCTCTCCAAAGGAACAAAACGTTCAAGGATCTTCTTATGATCATCCTCATTTGTATTAATAAATCGCATTTACAGTTAAAGGTTCTGACTGCAAAGTTGAATTCTGGGTAAAATGTTCTATTTCTATTGCTGTTTCCAGATGTTTGGCCCCTACACACACACACACACACACACACACACCGTGTATACTACGTGTAAATGTCTTGCCGAGATAAAAACCATCCCGCGTTTTACGATTCCGGAGATCACCGAAGCAAGTGAACGACAATATCACGTGACCACCAGGGGGCGTTTGATCTACTTTTAACCAAAACAAGTTGACGAGTCGGCTCTCCCGCCAGCGGAAAAGAAAAGGAAAGCCTGCCTAGTGAGCGCAACTGCAAGATAGAGCAAGGTCGTTGCTCTGACGCGTCATTTTTCTGGACAGATAACTAAATCATTCTAGCTAGCGCTTAGCTATCTTAGCCTTGGAATGCATGGGCTCGAATCCACGGTAGCGAGCATGGCGTTATGCACCTAATGTTTTGATCTTACAGAGAAAGAAACGAGAACACAAAAGCAGTGACAGAGAAGAGATATAAATATTTGTCGTTTTTTTCACGGATCTATTCGCGAACGTCAACCACAAATTACATCCCTGCGACTCAAAACTATCCGAGGTCGATGCGGAGTTATGATGTTTTCCGCGAGTCGCCATCTTGGTGTGACGCAGTTCCATAGTTATGCTAATTAGTTAAAGCTCCTCCCTCGTGTTCGGCTGTTTCCTGTTTCCGTAGGGCCGTACTCATACTGTTTACCTCAAGAGGGAGGAAAACGGTCACAAAACGGAGAAAACCGACCCTCAGGACATCAAAATGATCACATCTTGTCCGCGTAATATCGTTCTTGCGGGACATAGGAAAATGCCATTGACAATAAAACAATTTTAAAATTTCAGATGACTTTGCAGTCAGTACCATTAACGTTACTAATTTAATACTTGTTTTTACCACGGTTCTCGCGGTTTCCACCGTTTTCTTTTACTTCATTCTCCAGCAAAAGGCTGTCACAATGCTAACGTTTTTATTAGCCAAATAAGGTCCAAGCTCTCTTGTTACTCTCCTGCTAACACAATAGCCACCTCACAACAAAACATGTTGAGAGAAGGGAAAAAACAACCACAAGCACACACACATTAGCTCATAGCTAAACACTAGCTGACAACTTGCTAACTTTTTACCAAGGCCATAAATACAATCTGCTCCATCAGAAACTTTCTTAGAAAAGGATAATTACGACAGCGAGCTGTTTTCTGTGGGAATATACACTAGTTTGTGTCTGTATTAACACACTTGACAAGTTAACTAGCTTGCTGTACTCCTCTTACATTTTGTTAGCTCCAGTTTTTAGCTGTCAATAAGGTTTCCATGGTCAAGCTAATGCGTTAGTTGGTGTTCGGAACATTATAGGTTCAAAAAAATGACAGGAATACCAAAAGAACCACTCGTTTATGCCCTTCGGTAAACTTCTCACCCCTCCATTGCTCATCTGTACGCTTGGATTGCGTCCTGTCCCTATTGTAAAGTCACTTTGGATAAAAGCGTCTGCCAAATGAACAGACACAAATGGAATGTAAATGCAGATCAGACGAGGTCAGCTGTGGTCATGAAAGGCCAGAGTCCAGTTTCAATAACATGTCAAGCCTCCTCGTAGAGATCTAGATCACACCAAGTGTTTCGATTTCAAGCCCCCAAAAAGGCATCAAACCCTGATCAGTTGGAGCAGATGTTGGCTCATGAAAGGGGAACTCAACTTGGCAGAAAAACCAGTGCAGTTGGTCACTACTTTGCTGAACTCCAGATCTCCAGAAGCACAGTTTGGTTCTCTTGGCTTCATTCATGGAAATCAGATGAACGTTGGACCAACAAGGAAGCAAGTCTATGTTTTAAGTTCGAACTTCAAGCCACGTTGAAACTATGTCAAGTGGTGCAACGAATATCTTTTTAGTACACCATAAACTCAAATACAGCGGCCAACTAGGCTATGATTGAACTTGCTACTTGCTACTGGCTGCTGGAGTTCAGCACACTGGTCACCAACTTCAATTCTGGAGATTAACATTTCTACCAAGTTCAATTTCCAAAATCAATCAGCCACCAGGTCGATAAGGTGCTTTTGGGTCTTGGAGTTGAGCAGGTGTGACTGATTGAGGGGACTAAACTTGGCAGGAAATGAGATTTCCAGCAATGAATTTGGTGACAACTGTGCTGAACTCCAAATCTCCAAGTCTCCAGTACAGCTCTGTTTGTTCTACGCAAGGTTTCTTTACTCCAGTCTTGGAGGCCCATTGGTCTACAAAGTTCTGGGGCTTCTGTACTCATAAACCCAACCAATTAACAAATCCTGAGGTGTGAAACTTGAACCTCTGCTGGGCATTGGATGTCCAAGACTGGAACTGAGAAACCTTGGTATAATGGATCTTCTTGACTGGAGTCCAACAGGTTCTTGCTTTGCTTTGCTGATGAGACAAGCACAACTCATTTTGCTGCATCTGTTCATCAGCTATTCCCAATCTTATCAAACCATGTCAGAACCAGGAAGCAACACCAACCCAAACGGCATTTCAATTAAACCAGGTCACAACTTACCAGACCACGCCGAACGCCCCGTATCCGATAGGCCGATCAGGTTCGATGTCCAGCTGCTGCTGTAGATGGTGTTGATGGTGATGATGGTGCGCCTTGATGGCCGCAGCCTGCACCTGAGCGGGCGCCGCAGCCGCAGCCGGACCAGGAGCCTGTCCGGGTGCGGGCGACGGAAAGTATGGTTGCTGCTGCTGCTGCTGACTCGGGTTGAGCATGACGGCAGCGGACGCATGTTGCTGCTGAACAGGATGGACGGCAGCAGCCGAACCCGGAGCTGGATGCTGCTGTTGCTGCTGCTGCTGTTGTTGGAGATGGTGTTGCCCGGCATGGTGGTGGTGCTGGTGATGGATCTGGTGCGGTGGGGGAAGGTGCGCCAACTGGTGATGGTGGTGTGGATGGTGGGCTGCTGACGCCACAGCCGAAGCGCCTCCGCTGTAAGCCGCCATCATTTTAGCCGCGTTCGCAGCCGTGGTCCCGCAAAGAGCCATACGCACTCTGGGAGAGCCAGGAAGGATGTCGGGGAAGCAAGAAAACAAGATCCGAGGACGAAGGCGAATCCTCACAAGCCGAGATGAGGACAGACGACGCAGCCAGGTGGTCAAGCGGTCATGGATCGAGGCAAATTTTGAAAAGTGACCAAGATGTCATATCAGCGTGACGAGTGAGAGGAGAGTCACTCCCATTTTGGCCAGCTTTATCTCCTGCAAGATCTGACCTACTTCTGAGAAGATCTATCTATCTATCTATCTATCTATCTACTTTGCAGGCATTCAGAGGAACCCTACGAGAAATGAACAACAACAAGAAGAAGAACAAAAAGAAAGCTAAACTAAATCAAAATAATGTTTGATGTGATGGAAAAACTCCCTCTCCCCCCGTGGTGGATGATCCAGTGCGCGGCCTTAGATCTCCCACATGGTGGAGGTGGGAAGCACCTGGCCTCGCATCTGCTCCACCTTCGGCTTGATTTCCCTCTCCTGCAGTGTGAAAGGGGGAAACCGACGGATGTGTGTCAGCGTGTGGAATTCTGCATTCATCTTTTAGATCTCACAGCTCGCCATGTCGGCTGATCCATGCACCGAGGCCGCGTCCACAGCCGGGACTGCATGCGGGATTCGAACCAAGAGCAAGTTATTTTACGCACGGCTGCAAAGTCGACCAAATTCCCTCCATATATGCCAAATCGGTGCCTATGGATCTACTCTTCTAATTCTAATCATCAAGGTGGATATTTATGTGTGATTCTTCTTCTTCTTCTCTTATTATTATTATTATTATTCTCTTCCTGTCATGCACTCCGAAATTGTTATTTTCTTGCACTCAGGAAAAGAAACAATCCAACATCAGAAGTGCCAAAGCACTACAGGATACTATGTATCCAAAATCCCCATGGTGGTGATCAGAAGGTGGTGAGAGCAATCCCTTCCCTGGAAGCAGGAAAAAAAAAAATAACAAAAAACAATTTCTCCCAAGGTAGCAGTCAACTTATTTTCCCCATCGATTCCTCTATGTGTGTGTGTGTATGTGCATATATATATATATGTGTGTGTGTATATATATATGTGTGTGTGTGTGTATATATATGTGTGTGTGTGTGTATATATATATATATATGTGTGTGTGTGTGTATATATATATATATATGTGTGTGTGTTTGCTTCCACTACAGCGTTGTTATTAATAATTGTATCCAAGCGCGCAAATCATAAATCCAGTTAAGCAAAAAAAAAAAAATCCAAGTATTCCCAGCAATAGAAAAAAAAAACATCCAGTGTTGCTGGCAGTGACAAAACAAGCACTCAGTGTCCTCCTCGGCTCACCCTCTAGCCGGATGGTGCTGCCAGGACCTAAAGGCACACGCTCAAATCATGGCTCGGTCCCAAATCCTAGTTTGTTCCCTACACTGGTGCCTTCCTGAGAATAAACCCAGCCTTCCACGCGCCCAACCTTCTAAGTGCACTCCGATTCATCAAATCGACCTTTTTGGTACTCTGCCTCGCACGCACTTTGGAACGCCTCCCTCCCAGCTGTGATTGACCAAGCTGTGACCAATCACAGAGCGAGTTTCGCGTTCATTGGAGCACGCGAGCCAATCAGCTGCCAGAGAAGCAGAGACAGGCTGAACGTTTGAGTGCGAAACTGACGCCATTACGGCTCTACGAAGCGGCTGAGCTTCTGCATGTTTGAACCGAGCGACACGGAAATCTTGAGCCGGAATGGCGCTGAAAGGAGCGTCAGTTTCACGCGGATGAGATGAGGCGAGGCGAATCGACCAATTGTCAGCCGCCACTTGAAGCGCATTTCTGGGATGAAATGATTGCCACCATTCGCTGGCCAATTATTCTTCAAATCGTTGATGTGCCGAGGGTAAAAGGTAAAAGGCGGCCAAGTTTGTGTGATCATGATTCATGCAACTTTATTGTCTTTGTCTGTGGATACAAAAAAAGAGTCAAAGCCTCCAGTCTAAGAATGAATAAGTAAATAAAACTCACAGAGAAATTAAATGCACATGGGGTCTTGGAGTCCTTGCTTGGGTGAAATAAAATACTATTTTGAGGTCTTTTCTAAACTTTTGCTCATATTACATGTTCATAAATGTTTTATAAATATGGTATAAGTGACCACAGGATGACATTATTACACTGTAATAATACTGAGTGATCAGTCAAGCTGCCAAACAGAGCTGGAGTCAACAATCGAAGGAATTATTTTCACTTTTTTAAAAAAAATTAAAAAAAAAAAAGTCTTGCACCTTTAGGAACTGAAAAAAAAAATATGATGGAAGGTGCATACAGGGGCGGCACGGTGGTGTAGTGGTTAGCGCTGTCGCCTCACAGCAAGAAGGTCCGGGTTCGAGCCCCGGGGCCGGCGAGGGCCTTTCTGTGCGGAGTTTGCATGTTCTCCCCGTGTCCGCGTGGGTTTCCTCTGGGTGCTCCGGTTTCCCCCACAGTCCAAAGACATGCAGGTTAGGTTAACTGGTGACTCTAAATTGACCGTAGGTGTGAATGGGAGTGTGAATGGTTGTCTGTGTCTATGTGTCAGCCCTGTGATGACCTGGCGACTTGTCCAGGGTGTACCCCGCCTTTCGCCCGTAGTCAGCTGGGATAGGCTCCAGCTTGCCTGCGACCCTGTAGAACAAGCGGCTAGAGATAATGAGGTGAGATGAGATGAGATGAGGTGCATACAGGTTTTAAAAAAAAGCCGACCACAACCACATCGTCAACAGTTCTTTCCTGACAGCGTATAACACGAAACATTTTACACAACGACTTTCTCTGTCACTATTGCTAACTTTAAAGTGCATATCCTGGACCAATTTCGGGGGTGTTTTTTTATATGAAAGTACGTCCCTTTACACACTCATCCAGAAGGGTAATTTTGCACAAGGCCGTCTGTCTACAGCAGAAAAAAATCAAATAACAAAACGCGTCTGGAAAAATCCCAAGGGAGTCTGGAGCCAGATTGAGCCAGATTCGTGACGTCACGTGCGGATCCGCCACCAGGCTGAGAGACAAACACAGGAACAACTAATTTAGAGTATAGTCTCTCTTATTTCTTACCCTGGCAACAGTCAACTTGTGAATTGCCGATTTTCTTGGTCTTTTTCTCGGCTTTGCTTGGTCCTCGGCTTCGAGGGCCTCGGTGGATGTGGCACTTCGCCTTCTGTCAGGGCAGACGAACACGGCTGGCTCCTTTGGTGACGCTGACACAGATGGAGACGGTGTTGCTTTGGGCATTCTGACAGATGGAACTGCGTCTTTTTTCAGATCAAGTTGCTTCTTGAAGCCCATTTCCCACTGCAAATAGTTCTCAAAATCGTTGGGCTTTATGAAGTGAGCCCCGTATATGATGCCGTGGTCTGTTGCATGTTGCCAGTTTTTCCGGGTGCCTCGCGTGAAGCGCTCCCATTTCTCTCTCATTGTCCGGTCTTTTGGAAAACGATGAGTACTAATCCCATCAAGATTGGTGTTGCTACACCCTCCTACGATACAGCTGTTAACCATTTTAATAATTACGTGATAACGTTGAAGAACTTTGCAGAAAACCACCAGGTCGTTTTCTCATAAACAAACCAACGCTGACATGGGATTCAGAAGGAGGCGTCCCGCACACGACGTCCCGAAAATCAATGTTTGCCGGGAAATCCAAATGCAAAGTTTTTTCAGAGGCAGACCAATTCGCTTCAAATGGCTTGATTTCAACTGAATTTTTCTGGTATTACGAAAGGTAAAAAAAAATTGCACAAAATGCAAAATGTGACAGATATTTGACCAAAGTTTAATATAAAATAAGAGAATTACATTGATCTTGTTCCTGAATTTACCCAAGATGTGCCCTTTAAAGGCAGGGTAAGCTATTTATAGAGAGACTGTGCCGAGGAGCTCACAGATGTCTTTACAGACATCTTCAACATCTCGTTGAGCCAGGCTGTTATCCCCGCATGCCTCAAAACCACCACCATCATCCCGGTCCCGAAGTAGCCGTCTCCCTCCTGCTTCAATGACTCCCGCCTGTCGCACTCACTCCCATCCTCATGAAGTGCTTCGAGCAGCTAGTCATGCGGCATATCAAGTCTGCCCTCCCCCCTGCCCTGGACCCTTTCCAATTTGCATATCAGTCCAACCGTTCGACCGATGACGCCATCTCCACTGCCCTCCACTCAGTCCTCACCCACCTGGAGACAAAAGATGTCTCCAGTATGTCAGAATGCTGTTCATAGACTTTAGCTCAGCATTCAACACAATCATTCCTCAGCAGCTCATTCATAAACTGGACCAGCTGGGACTCAACACCTCCCTGTGCAACTGGCTGCTGGACTTCCTGATGGGGAGACCACAGGCTGTACAGGTCGGCAGCAACTCCTCCAGCACCATCACATTGAACACAGGGGCCCCCCAAGGATGTGTGCTAAGCTCCCTCCTCTTCAACAATGGTGATGAGACAATCTACAGGAGTGAGGTGAGCCGCTTGGCCATGTGGTGCAAGGACAACAATCTCCGTCTGAATGTGGAGAAGACGAAGGAGATTGTTGTGGACTTCAGGAGAGCGCACACCCAGCATGCTCCATTATCTATCGACGGTGCTGCAGTGGAGAGGGTGAGCAGCACTAAGTTTCTGGGTGTGCACATCTCTGAAGACCTGTCCTGGAGCAACAACACCACATCACTGGCCAAAAAAGCCCAACAGCGTCTGTACTTCCTCCACAAACTGAGGAGAGCAAGAGCCCCGGCCCCCATCATGCACACTTTCTACAGAGGCACCATCGAGAACATTCTGACCAGCTGTATCACCGTGTGGTACGGCGCCTGCACCATGTCCTGCTGCAAGACTCTGCAGCGCATCGTGAGAGCAGCTGAGAGGATCATTGGTGTCTCTCTCCCTTCTCTAATGGATATTTATAACTCCCGCCTCACCTGCGAAGCCATCAGGATTGCAGGTGACCCCACCCACCCATCTCATAGCCTCTTCAGCCTGCTGCCGTCGGGGAGGAGACTGCGGAGTCTCCCGGCCAAAACCAGCAGGCTCAAGAACAGTTTCTTTCACCAGGCAGTCAGGAGGCTCAACTCCCTCCCTGTTCTGCCCCTCCTCCCCCCTCTGCCCCCTGCCACAGATTCTGTCCGCACACCCCCTGCCCCCCCTTCAGCATCTGACATGTCATCCTCACAGTTACCCCCCCCAACACACACACGCACACACATACATCGTTCATTAACACACTGAACTCAGGGACCGCACATCTCACTTTACCTCGCTCATTTGCACTATTCCGCACTACCTCACCTTAACAGCTGCTAGTTTGTTTATACTGCTTATTTCATGTTTACCTGCTATACCTCAAGTGCCCTTGAATGTTTGTTTATTTGCACCAATTTACGTGTGTGTGTGTGTGTGTGTGTGTGTGTGTGTGCGTGTGTGTGTGTGTGTATGTACACTGGTGCTTAAAAGTTTGTGAACCCTTTAGAATTTTCTATATTTCTGCAAAAATATGACCCAAAACATCATCAGATTTTCACACAAGTCCTAAAAGTAGATAAAGAGAACCCAGTTAAACAAATGAGACAAAAATATTATACTTGGTCATTTATTTATTGAGGAAAATGATCCAATATTACATGTCTGTGAGTGTCAAAAGTATGAGAACCTTTGCTTTCAGTATCTGGTGTGACCCCCTTGTGCAGCAATAACTGCAACTAAATGTTTCCGGTATCTGTTGATCAGTCCTGCACACCGGCTTGGAGGAATTTTAGCCCGTTCCTCTGTACAGGACAGCTTCAACTCTGGGATGTTGGTGGGTTTCCTCACATGAACTGCTCGCTTCAGGTCCTTCCAGAACATTTTGATTGGATTAAGGTCAGGACTTTGACTTGGCCATTCCAAAACATGAACTTTATTCTTCTTTAACCATTCTTTGGTAAAACGACTTGTGTGCTTAGGGTCGTTGTCTTGCTGCATGACCCACCTTCTCTTGAAATTCAGTTTGTGGACAGATGTCCTGACATTTTCCTTTAGAATTCCCTGGTATAATTCAGAATTCATTGCTCCATCAATGATGGCAAGCCGTCCTGGCCCAGATGCAGCAAAACAGGCCCAAAACATGATACTACCACCACCATGTTTCACAGATGGGATAAGGTTGTTATGCTGGAATGCAGTGTTTTCCTTTCTCCAAACCTAACGCTTCTCATTTAAACCAAATTGTTCTATTTTGGGCTCAGCCGTCCACAAAACATTTTTCCAATAGCCTTCTGGCTTGTCCATGTGATCTTTAGCAAACTGCAGACACGCAGCAAGTTTTTTGGAGAGCAGTGGCTTTCTCCTTGCAACCCTGTCATGCATACCATTGTTGTTCTGTGTTCTCCTGATGGTGGACTCATGAACATTAACATTAGCCAATGTGAGAGAGGCCTTCAGTTGCTTAGAAGTTACCCTGGGGTCCTTTGTGACCTCGCCAACTATTACACACCTTGCTCTTGGAGCGATCTTTGTTGGTCGACCACTCCTGGGGAGGGTAACAATGGTCTTGAATTTCCTCCATTTGTACACAATCTGTCTGACTGTGGATTGGTGGAGTCCAAACTCTTTAGAGATGGTTTTGTAACCTTTTCCAGCCTGATGAGCATCAACAACGCTTTTTCTGAGGTCCTCAGAAATCTCCTTTGTTCGTGCCATGATACACTTCCACAAACATGTGTTGTGAAGATCAGACTTTGATAGATCCCTGTTCTTGAAATAAAACAGGGTGCCCACTCACACCTGATTTGTCATCCAATTGATTGAAAACACCGGACTCTAATTTCACCTTCAAATTAACTGCTAATCCTAGAGGTTCACATACTTTTGCCACTCACAGATATGTAATATTGGATCATTTTCCTCAATAAATAAATGACCAAGTATCATATTTTCATCTAATTTGTTTAACTGGGTTCTCTTTATCTACTTTTAGGACTTGTGTGAAAATCTGATGATGTTTTAGGTCACATTTATGCAGAAATATAGAAAATTCTAAAGGGTTCGCAAACTTTCAAGCACCACTGTATTTATATATGAGTGTTTAGTCTACGTCTAGTTCTTATCTAGAGTGTTTTATACTGTTTATATTGTTTGTCTGAGTGTTTAGTCTATGTATAGTTCTTAACTAGAGTGTTTATACTGTTTATATTGTTTGTTTTTTTTCAATTATTCTATTTTTATTTTTATTTATTGCATTGCCTGTTTGCACCGTGGGTCAGAGAGGACTGAAATTTCATCTGTGCTGTATGTCGAGCATGTATAGCATATTTGACAATAAACTTGACTTGACTTGATTTATTTTTGAAATATTTCTGTTACATTACAGGAATTTAGCAGACGTGCTTATCCAGAGCGGTGTACAACGAGTATACACACTATCTGGGGAGTAGTTAGAGGTTTGGTGCCTTGCTCAAGGGAACTTCAGCCATGGATTTTCCTGCCAGTTCTGGGAACCAAACCCACAACCTTTTGGGTCCGAAAGGCTGCAATGCTTTTGTGCCCAAGGACTGGGGGCAGCCATGTCCTGAAGCTTAAAGAAGCAGCTTTGAGTCCAAAGGGTCACCGGTTTGATTCCTGGGACCGGCAGGAAAAATGTGAACTCTTCCATCCCTCTGTATCATAGCTCAAGTACCCTTGATTAAGGCACCGAACCCACAATGGCTCCCTGGGTGCTGGAGCACAGCTGCTCACTGCTCAGTTGTGTGTGCTTGCGTGTGTTCACTACTTCAGATGGGCTAAATGCAGAGGACAAATTTCACTGTGCTTGAGTGTACATGTGACCAAATAAAGCAGGCATCACCAAATGGCGGACCTCGGTCCGGATCCAGACCCAGTGATGGTTCTGTCCGGACCCGTGACCAATGGTAAATTCACGAGATTAAGTAATTTTCATGAAGCATTATTTTGGACGGTCGTGGCTATTGACAGCGGGCGCTGCTACTCCAGTTAATACGACAACAGCTTCACTCAGTTGAGCCAATAAAATCGTTAGTTTACCCAGCGCACCACAGCAGAGCAACAAGCAGAGAGGAAGAGAGTTAAGTTCAGAGACAACTGACCGAGACAACATGGCTTGCTCCAAAAGGCGGCGGAAAGTAGACAAGGAAAATCGTTGTTTTAAAGATGAATGGACGGAGAAATATATGTTCATTCTTCCGGCGAGCAGTTCAAAACCAGTGTGCCTCATATGCTCCGAAAACGTGGCATTAATTAAAAGCGACAACGTGAAGCGCCACTACGAAATGAAGCACAGCTCTTTTGAGCAAAGTTATCCCCTGAAGTCCGAGCTGAGGGCACGCAAAATAACCCAACTGCAAGCACAGTATGACAGGTCTACCCGACTCATCACACATACATTTACAGCCCAGCAACGTGCAAACGAATGTTCCTTAAAAGTAGCGTGGATTTTGGGGCAACATAAAAAAACATTTAGTGATGGGACAGTTGTGAAGGAGTGCTTAAACGCCGTTGCTGAGACATTGATCTGCTCATTGATCTGCAAGGAAATGCTGCATTAAGAGAGCATTTTGAGACAACTGACCCTGCTACTTTCTGGTTACAGACTGTTTCTGAGAGTGTGTTCCCTGGTCTAATCAAAGGAACACTGCACACCTTGACTATGTTTGGATCGACTTACAGCCGTGAGTCAGCTTTTTCCACTATGAACATTGTCAAAACCAAGTAGGCTCAACAATGAACACCTACATATCTGCATGAGAATGGCACTCCAACCAAGATTTAAATTACTGGCAGGTCAGCCACATGCCTGTTTTTCTCATTAAGAAAAGTAAAAGAAGAATTAAAAGAGAAAAGTTCAAAGAAAAATGTTCTGTTTGCATTCCCCCCCCCCCAAAAAAGCCACTTGTTTTCTGAAGATGTGGACTTTTTTTTCTTGAAAAGTAGGCCCTCATTTTTTTAGGCTGGGACCTCCTTACTTTAAGAACAAAGAAGAGAAAATGTGAAGTCGACGCTCTGTTTGCACTTTTTAGTTAATGTTTTCTGAGTTGACTTTTTTACTTGAAGTGTAGGCCTTCAGTTCTTCAGGTTTGGACCTCTTTAATTTAAGAGAAAAAGGAGTTATTCCACTCTGTTTGCACTTTATTTATTTTATTCTGAGGTTTCTGTTTTCTTTAATCTGAAATGAAGGCCTTGAATTTATTTTCCTGGGACGACTTTTATTTATGGTAAAAGAGATAGTTGTGCACTCAGTTCATTTCCTGCATTGGAAATTAACAATAAATATTGTTGAAACCATATGAAAATGTGGACATAGGGGAAGGCTATAAGACACAAGCTGGACTTCGGTTCGGACCTTCTACTTGGACAAGATTTAATAACTGGACCTCAGTGACTTTTAATTGAATACCCCTGAAATAAAGGCTTCCCGTCTTTAACTTTTTTCTGACAATAAAAAGCAAAAAATCCGTCATATGTGGAAGTCAAATCAAGTTTATTTGTATAGCGCTTTTAACAATAAACAGTGTCGCAAAGCAGCTTTACAGAATTTGAACAACTTAAAACATGAGCTAATTTTATCCCTAATCTATCCCCAATGGGCAAGCCTGTGGCGACGGTGGCAAGGAAAAACTCCCTCAGACAACATGAGGAAGAAACCTCGAGAGGAACCAGACTCAAAAGGGAACCCATCCTCATTTGGGCAACAACAGACAGCCTGACTATAATATTAACAGTTTTAACATGAGGACAGTTTCGTTGATGTTATAACTCTTCATTGATGGAAACTTGAGTGCAAAACTGTTCATGATAACTGCAGTCCTAAAGTTAGCAAGACAACTGTAGTCCTCAGCCATGAAAGCGTTACTGTAAGAGTCCAGAGCGTCCTCCAGGTATAACCCTCAACTGTCCTCATGGGGCCGTCCTTCACAGGAGCGGTGCGATAAGACCAGACCCCGACCAGACACAGGGCACCAGGATGGACCAAGCAGGTCCGAGGGGCAGAAGAGGCCAGCATCTCAATCCCAGGACCAACATGTAACTCAGAGGGACAGATAGTCGCAGTGCTGTAGAAACCCAGTCCAATCATTTCATTTGGATTGTCAACCTACTGTACGTACCTGTGGACACTCGGCCCATGCACTCACTGCGCATGACTGGAGTCTTCCACAAGGCTAAGCAGACATATTGCTAACGCTAGCAAGCTACCCAAGAGCAATTCCAGCGTTATGGACGCGACACTTGAACTCAAAATGGCAACAAATGACCCAGTGCATGTTTTATTGTCTCCCAGTATTTAAACAGGTGTTGCATATTTTAAGGTTGTACCATACTGGAGAAGTGATACAACAAGAACAATTCCCATAGTACATCTAGGGCATGCCAGGAAATGCCAATAAAAGATGCGTTATGGATGTGACAGAAAAAGTATCACTTTTCTTGGGTGACTGTACATTTTTATCAAACTCTATGAAATTGTAAATCTAATGTCGAAATGGAGATATCCATTTGACAGAGGGGTCCAAGGTGAATATTTAAAAATCTCTGTTTAAAATATTTTGTATTTCATGCAGAGTTTCGGAAGGAAAAGTCAGCGTTATGGATGTGACGAAATTCCGTTATAGATGTGACGCGTCTGAAATAGACATGGCATATGTTTAGGAAATCAGCAATTTAACCACCATAACCCTTTGAAAAACTCTCTAAATATCAGCTAAAACTATCAAAGTTCTTAAATAATATTTAGAATAGCTATTGTTTTGCTGTTTTGTGGATTTTAGCATACATTTCTGTGGCTTGTGGCAATAATATAGAATTGTACATGATCAAAGTTGATTTTAGCTTGGGTTTTACATTATAAGAAAGAAAGACTGACAGTGACATATTAGGTGATCAAAATATTTATTTATGTATGTATTTATTTATTTGTTTATTTATTTAGTTTGTTTAGTTTGAAATTTGGGATCTCCTGTGAGGTTGACATTTACATGGAATTGCCCCCAACCACTGTGAGGACTCCAGATTCGTTGTTTACATTGTTAAGTTGTGATAATTTAATAGGGAAGTCATGGCCTAATGGTTAGAGAAGCAGCTTTGGGACCAAAAGGTTGCTGGTTTAATTCCCTAGACCAGCAGGAATAACTGAAGTGCTGTTGAGTGAGGAACTGAAACCCAACTGGTCTCCAGGCTGTCTGGTGCAGTGGGTGTGTCAGGGTCTTGTTGTATGTTGTGCTGGATAAGAGTGTCTGTGTAATGTCATTTTATGTGTTTTCTTGCATATAAATGAGACACAAGGTAGTTGGATATGACAACAGACGAAGCTCCTCCTTCAATGCTCTTTCTCTCTCTCATGGACTCGTTCTCCAGCGGTAGTCAGGCAGTTTGCGTTCATGTGTTTTGGAGGAGTGGAGTGGTGTTTTGGACAGCAGGGGTGGGATTTTTCAGTTGGATATTTTCAAAATCTATCTGACTCTTGCTGTTTCTCCAAAATTATTTACCCTGCCTTTAAAGGAGAACTGAAGGCAAATTGTTTATTCTCAAAATTCTATTTATCTCATTTTATTAAATATAGGAATGCGTTTTTGATCGCTATTTTGTCGCTGCTATAGCAAGTTATGAGTGTTTGAAATATGCTCTGTAATATATCAGTCCATATGTCAAAGCAACGGCCGTAAACGAGATTCGTTGAGACCTGTGCGAGACATCGTAGGACGGAAGTAAAACGTACAGCGGAAATCAAAGCGAGCGACATCTGCCGACATTCCCTGTGTCTGAAATCACTCACTCGTTCTCTACTCCCTATATAGGGAATTACTATATAGAGGACTATATAGTGAGCTCATTCATAAAAATAAAAAAACACTTTCGGACACTAGTCCGTCGCGCTGGTATTTACGTCATTACTGTCGCACAATTAAAACGTGCCAGATCAGTTGGCTGGTAGGTTTTCAAAATAATAAACACATGCGTGTGTTTTTGTGATAAATCCATATTATCCTGAGCGCATTTCCCACATGAATCAATACAAAGTACTTGCAGCTTTCAGTTCTTTTAAATCAAGGCTGAATACTTTATTCTTTGCCGCTGCCTTTTATTAAATCAAATTTGAGGCTTTTAATTTGATTTTTTTCAGCACGACCGCAATGCATGATGGGATATATTGCTTTGGTTAGTGACCATTGTTGTACATCGTTGTTATTCAATTACGTTTTCGGTTTTAGTAACCTTATATCGTGACTCGTATTGGCAACTAATTGCAATTAAATATTATACTTATCGGTCTATTCGGTTTTTAGCCGTGTTGAATTTAGTCCGTTTGGTCCACGGCAGGTGTCGCTTATCCGCGCGATCTTCACGAGACTTGTGCAAGACTTCAAAACATGAAGCGTCAGCCAGGTGTCAGCGCCGCCATTTTGAAAACTGTTTTCCAAACGAAATAATGAGTGCACAAAAACGAGTTTACCGTAAATGATGATTTACTGCCTACTTTTTTCAAACTTTCCAAAACAAACAAAACTTCCGGCTTGATTACATCAGCATTCGAAAGAGGGTGCGCGCGTCTTTTGACAACGTCGGCAGATGTCCGTCACTTTGATTTCCGCTGTACGTTTTACTTCCGTCCTACGATGTCTCGCACAGGTCTTAATGAATCTCGTTTACGGCCATTGCTTTGACATATGGACTGATATATTACAGAGCATATTTCAAACACTCATAACTTGCTATAGCAGTGACAAAATAGCGATCAAAAATGCATAAAATGAGATAAATAGAATTTTGATTTAAAAAATTTGCCTTCAGTTCTCCTTTAAAAGAGAAGTGTGTTCCTCGTGGTTGGTGATTAAAAACAACCTGAAATTAAAATTTAACCTTTTGCTTTTATCTTTAGCAAATCATATTTTGCACGACTGATCAAAATCAGTCCATCGTTTTTTCAACAACATGCACTGGTAGATATATATTTTGGGATTAAATCAATAAGAGTGAAGCAAAAGTCTGTTTACATGTGTACTTCAGTCCCACTTACCTAACATGGAAAGGATTCTGTGGCAGCGGGGGTGTGGCCAAGCAGCAGTCTGTGAATAGAGGGTGGGGTTGGGGAAGGTAAGTGGCTAGTTCATTACACCTGATGTTAATTTGTGTGTGCGTGTGTGTGTGTTTGTTGCAGGGATGGAGTATAAAGGGAGGGGGAGAGGAGAGAAGAGGCTCGCTCCCCAACCAGACGACTGATGAGTGTGTGCATGTCTGTGTGACTGGGAGTTTGTTAAAAAGGCTGAAAAGCTGCAAATAAAGAGTTTTGTGAAACTCAGTTCTGGCCTGCCGTACTTCTGTGCTCCACCAACCCGCTCAACATACCACAGTGGTGCTGAAACCCGGAACGCACAGAAGGGAACTGCCCCATGGAGTCCTCCCCGTTCAAGGAGCTCATCCTGACCCTCGCTACCATCCAGCAGAACCAGCATCAAGAGCTGATCACTCTCCGGAAAGAGCAGCAGCGTTTCGAAGCCTTGATGCTGGCCCAGCGGGAAGATCTCCAGGCGTTCTGGCACCGGCTCATGTCAGCAGGGCCGCCAGCCGCCACTACCGCCACCCTCACGAAGATGGGACCGCAGGACGATCTGGAAGCGTTCCTCGCTCTCTTTGAGCAAACAGCCGAGGCGTGGGGGTGGCCACTGGAGCAGCGCGTGGCGCGCCTCCTCCCGCTCCTAACTGGTGAGGCGCAGCTCGCAGCGCAGCAGCTCCCTGCTGACAGCCGGCTGGTCTTTCCCGACCTGAGGAAAGCCATCCTGCAGCGTCTCGGCCGCTCCCCGGAACAACACCGTCAGCGCTTCCGGACGCTGACACTGGAGGAGGTCGGCCGGCCGTTTGCATTCGGCCAGCAACTCCGGGACACCTGCCGGCGGTGGCTGAGGGCGGAAGACCGCGACGCTGAGGAGATCATCGATCTGGTGGCACTGGATCAGTTTATCTCTCAACTTCCGGAAGGAACGGCGGAATGGGTCCAGTGTCACCGCCCGGCGTCGCTGGAACGAGCCATCGAGCTGGCGGAGGACCATTTGGAGGTGGCGCTGACGGCAGGCAGACGAGGCGCCTCCCCTCGCTTCTCTTCCCCCTCTCTCTCTCTCTCTCTCTCTCCTGTCTCTTGTCCCCCTCCCCACCCAGTTCCCCTGCCACGAAGGCGGCGGCTGGCTCCTCCCCAGCCGGCCCGTCGCACCCGTGGTGTCCTCCTATCTCCCTCTTCTGTGTCTGTGTTGTCTCCCCCTCAGATGAGTGACACCCATAACACCAGTGCAGAGGGAAAGCCTGGGCCAGTGTGCTGGCGTGGCGGGGAATTGGAGTGTCTCCCGAATCAGAGCCCCGCAAGGGAGGTGGGGGCTGTCATCCAGATCCCCAACGCACCAGAAACCGCCCCGATCGAGCCGGAGCGTATCGCATACCGGTGAGTATTCAAGGGGATACATATCACGCTTTGGTGGATTCCGGTTGCAATCAGACCTCAATTCACCAACGCCTGGTGCAAGGTGAGGCATTGGGGGGAGCACAAGTGGTGAAAGTGTTGTGTGTGCACGGGGATGTTCACCATTACCCTCTAGTGTCTGTCCATATTCTATTCCGGGGCCAAACGCATAAAATGAAGGCGGCGGTTAATCCTTGTCTTACCCACTCGTTGATCTTGGGTACTGATTGGCTGGGATTTAAAGAATTAATGGAATATTTAACATGCAGTGGGTCCTGCCCCAGTAGGTCACGGGAAGATCCTGGTGTGTGGCATTGGCTGGAGAAGCTGTCACAGAGCCATCTGTGTCAACACCGCGTCGGAGTGAGGAGCCCTCCGCTCCTCCTCCCTCTCTCGGGGATTCCCTTGGGGATTTCCCGTTAGAGCAGTTGCGAGACGAGACTCTGTGGCATGCGTTTGACTAAGTGAGAGTAATCGATGGTCAAACTCTTCAGCCGAGCGCAGCGCCAACCTTCCCCTATTTTGCTATTATGAAAGATAGATTGTACCGAGTGACGCAGGACACTCAAACCAAGGAACAAGTAACCCAGTTGTTAATCCCAAAGAGCCGTAGGGAACTCGTATTCCATGCGGCTCACTTTAATCCCATGGCTGGACACTTGGGGCAAGACAAAACACTAGCCCGAATAATGGTCCGGTTCTATTGGCCTGGGATTCGCGGGGCTGTCCGTCGGTGGTGTATGGCGTGCCGTGAATGCCAATTAGTAAATCCCGCGGCCACTCCAAAAGCGCCGTTGCGCCCTCTTCCTCTAATCGAGACCCCGTTTGAGCGAATTGGGATGGATCTCGTCCGGCCATTAGATCGGTCAGCATGGGGATATCGCTTTTAGTTCTGGTGGACTATGCAACGCAATATCCGGAGGCAGTGCCTCTCTGCAATATCTCAGCACACAGTATTGCGGAAGCGCTCTTCTGCGTTATCTCCCGGGTTGGGATTCCGAAAGAAATCCTGACAGACCAAGGCACCTCGTTTATGTCACGCATACTGCGCGAACTGTATGGGTTACTGGGGATTAAGTCCATCCACACCAGTGTCTATCACCCACAAATGGATGGATTAGTAGAGCGATTCAACCAGACACTCAAAAACATAATCCGGAAATTCGTTAGTGAAGATGTGCGTAATTGGGATAAGTGGCTCGAACCCCTGTTGTTCGCAGTATGAGAGGTCCCGCAAGCCTCCACAGGGTTTTCTCCCTTTCAATTATTATATGGGCGTAAGCCACGTGGCATTCTGGATGTGCTGTGGGAAAATTGGGAGGAAGGACCTTCACCGAGTAAAAATGAAATCCAGTACGTTCTTGACCTGCGCGCAAAACTCCACACCCTCACACAATTAACACAGGAGAATTTACGGCAGGCACAAGAACGTCAAAGCCGGATGTACGACAGGGGCACGCGCCTTAGAGAATTCATGCCGGGAGAAAAAGTACTCGTATTATTGCCCACGTCGAGTTCTAAATTAGTCGCCAAGTGGCAAGGGCCCTTCGAGGTCACACGGCGAGTCGGGGACGTCGACTACGAGGTAAAGCAAACGGATGGGGTGGGGCACTGCAAGTATACCACCTCAACCTTTTAAAACGCTGGAATGAGGGGGTCCCTGTGGCGTTGGCGTCGGTCGTCCCGGAGAAGGCAGAGCTGGGGCCGGAGGTAAAAAAGATAACATCGCGGACCACTCCGGTCCCTTGTGGAGACCACCTCTCGCCGACCCAACTCACAGAGGTAGCCAGGTTGCAGAAGGAATTTTCCGCCGTGTTCTCGCCCCTTCCGGGTCGTACCCACCTCATAGAACACCACATTGAAACGCCCCCGGGGGTGGTAGTGCGTAGCCGCCCTTACCGCTTGCCCGAACACAAGAAAAAGGTGGTTCGGGATGAACTCAAGGCCATGCTCGAAATGGGCATAATCGAGGAGTCCCACAGTGACTGGAGCAGTCCAGTGGTCCTGGTTCCCAAGACTGATGGGTCGGTCCGGTTCTGTTTGGACTATAGGAAGGTCAACGCGGTGTCTAAATTTGACGCGTACCCAATGCCTCGCATTGATGAGTTGCTTGATCGGTTAGGCGCTGCTCGCTTTTATTCGACACTGGATCTAACCAAGGGATATTGGCAGATCCCCTTGAGTCCTCTATCCCGAGAGAAAACGGTCTTTTCCACACCGTTTGGTTTACACCAATTCGTCACGCTCCCCTTTGGGTTGTTTGGGGTGCCCGCTACGTTCCAGCGGCTTATGGACAGGGTCCTCTGCCCTCATGCTGCCTACGCGGCCGCCTATCTAGACGACATAATAATCTATAGTCATGATTGGCCGCGGCACTTGGAACACCTGAGGGCTGTTCTAAAGTCGCTGAGGCGAGCGGGCCTCACAGCTAACCCGAAAAAGTGTGCGATTGGGCAGGTGGAAGTACGGTATCTGGGGTTCCACTTGGGTCATGGGCAGGTGCGTCCCCAAATTAACAAGACTGTAGTGATTGCGGCCTGCCCGAGGCCCAAGACCAAAAAGGAGGTGAAGCGGTTCTTGGGGCTGGCTGGCTATTATCATAGGTTTATACCTAACTATTTGGACGTCACCAGCCCGCTAACCAACCTCACTAAAAAGGGGGCTCCAGATCCAGTCCAGTGGACGGAGCAGTGCCAACAGGCCTTCTCTGAGGTAAAAGCTGCACTGTGTGGGGGGCCACTTTTACACTCCCCTGACTTCTCTCTCCCCTTTATTTTACAGACTGATGCATCGGACAGGGGGCTGGGGGCCGTTTTGTCCCAGGAGGTGGAGGGTGAGGAGCGCTCGGTGCTGTACATCAGCCGGAAGCTGTCGATGCGCGAGAGCAAGTACAGCACAATTGAAAAGGAATGTCTCGCCATCAAGTGGGCGGTCCTTGCCTTCCGATACTACCTGCTGGGGCGCCCTTTCACTCTCTGTTCAGACCACGCCCCCTCCAGTGGCTCCACCGCATGAAGGATGCCAATGCGCGGATCACCCATTGGTATCTCGCGCTCCAGCCATTTAAGTTCGAGGTGATCCACAGGCCGGGGGCGCAGATGGTGGTCGCGGACTTCCTGTCCCGTCGGGGGGGAGTCAGCTTCAGGCCGGATGGCTCCCCGGCCTGAGTCGGGCGGTGGGGGTATGTGGCAGCGGGGGCGTGGCCAAGCAGCAGTCTGTGAATGGAGGGCGGGGTCAGGGAAGGTAAGTGGCTAGTTCATTACACCTGATGTTAATTTGTGTGTGTGTGTGTGTGTGTGTGTTTGTTGCAGGGATGGAGTAAAAAGGGAAGGGGAGAGGAGAGAAGAGGCTCGCTCCCCAACCAGATGACTGATGAGTGTGTGCGTGTCTGTGTGACTGGGAGTTTGTTAAAAAGGCTGAAAAGCTGCAAATAAAGAGTTTTGTGAAACTCAGTTCTGGCCTGCCGTACTTCTGTGCTCCACCCACCCGCTCAACATACCACAGATTCCTTTTGTAAACATCCAAAAACAACTGTGTGTGATAATCAACTACAGGCACTGAATGTGGCTCTGCATCAGAGACTGGAAGAAAAGAAAAGTCCAACAAAGGCTCTTGAGTCATTAGACACTTACACTCACCGGCCACTTTAATAGGAACTTGTTCTTGATTCGAAGATCCCTGTTCTTGGCTGTACAAGTTGAACCCAACATGTTCTGTGTCTTCTGCTGTTGTATACTGAGATACTTTTCTGCTCACCACGGTTGTAAAGAGTGATTATATGAGTTACTATATCCTTCCTGGCAAAAAAGCTCGAACCATTCTGACATTTTCCTCTGATCTCTCTCATCAACAAGGTGTTTGTTTCCACCCACAGAACTGTCAGCCAAGTCTAGATCAATGGTGCTGAGAAGAGGAAAGGTGGATGAGAAGACACGATTCAGTATCGCAGGTGCAACCATCACTGAGAAGCCTGTTAAGAGCTTGGGCAAGGTGTTTGACAGTACCCTGAGGGATGTAGCATCCGTCCAATCAACCTGCAGTGAGCTGGATGGATGGCTGAAATCAGTGGACCGGTCTGGACTGCCAGGGAAGTTTAAAGCTTGGCTGTATCAGCATGGTGTTCTTCCCAGAATCCTGTGGCCACTCCTCGTCTATGACGTGCCAATTTCGACAGTGGAGACCTTCGAGAGGAAGGTCAGCAGTCACCTTAGAAGATGGCTGGGACTTCCAAGAAGTCTAAGCAGCATTGCAATGTATGGACACCGCAACAAACTGCAAATGCCACTCAAGTCCTTGGAAGAGGAGTTCAAGGTGATGAGAGCCAGGGAAGTGTTGCAATATAGAGACTTGAGGGATCCAAAGGTGGCAAAAGCTGGGATTGAAGTGAGGACTGGCCGGAAGTGGAAGGCAGAGGAGGCTGTTCGACAAGCAGAGTCTAGATTGCATCACAACAGACTGGTGGGAGTGGTGACAAGAGAAAGGGCTGGACTGGGCTCCTTTTCAACTCCTCATATTGACACCACGAAGGGGAAGGAAAGGCACCACCTAGTCCAGGAGGAGGTGAGAGCAGCAGTCGAGGAGGAGAGATCTTGCAGGACAGTTGGAATGAGGCAACAGGGTGCCTGGACAAGATGGGAGAACGCGCTTGAACAGAAGGTAACATGGGCGGAGTTGTGGAAGGCTGAGCAACAGAGGATCAAGTTTCTCATCCAGGTGGTTTATGATGTGCTTCCCAGCCCATCAAATCTATACATTTGGGGCAAAGTGGAGTCACCAGCATGTCCAATGTGCTCGAAGCATGGAACCCTAGAGCACATTCTGAGCAGCTGCTCAAAGGCACTGGGAGAGGGAAGGTACAGGTGGAGGCATGGCCAGGTTTTGAAGGCCATCGCTGGAGCTATCGCCACAGTAGTCGAGTAGGCCAAGTGTTCCCACCCCTCCATGCAAGCCATCACCTTCGTCAGAGCTGGAGAGTACCCAAAACCAGCTGCAAAAACATCTGCAGGTGTCCTGTCCTCTGCAAGGGACTGGCAGTTGTTAGTTGACTTTGAGCGGCAACTGAAGTTCCCCAACCACATTGTGACCACCACCTTAAGACCAGATATTGTTCTACTGTCTGAGTCTACCAAACAAATGGTTCTGTTGGAACTAACAGTCCTTTGGGAAGACCGCTTGGAAGAGGCCTTTGAAAGGAGCTCACCAAGTATGAGAGACTGGTTAACGGGTGTCGTCAAGCCAGATGGAGAGTAAGGTGTCTCCCAGTAGAGGTCGGATGCAGGGGCTTTGCAGCCCAATCCCTGTCCAGAGCCTTCAGTTTGTTGGGCATCGACGGAGTGAGGAAGAGAAGAGCCATCTGCGACACCACCGAAGCAGCAGAGAAAGCCTCAAGATGGCTGTGGCTTAAGAGAGGAGATCCATGGGGGCAGAATAGCTAGATTAGCCATCTGGACACAAGTTGGGGTCTGATCAGCCTCAGCTGGGTTGCCTGGATGAGGTTGTATGATGTTGAAAGACCCGAAACACTCGATGATTCCTGGAACATCACTGAAGATGTGTCCAGAAGCATCACTCACTCAATGTTTTTTGTTTTTCGCACCAGACTGTTGTGACCGTTGTGTGTGAAAACCCCATGAGGAGATCAGTAGTTTCTGAAATATTCAAACCAAACGCAAATCATCTGGCTCAAACCAACACCCATGCCACAGTGAAAAAAAAGTCACACTTCACTGGGAGATCACAATTTTTCCCATTCTGATCTTCAAATATTGTGAACATTAATTAACTGAAGCTCTTGATTTGCATCTGCATAATTTGATGCACTGTGCTGCTGTCAAGTCTTCGTCTTCGATTCATTCAATATCATGCTAGCTGAATGGAATATATCTCATATACCACTCAACACCAGTCAATATTGTTGAAATACGTCACTCAGGTCCATGATGTATTTTGTATGAAAAATTTATTTTTCAACACAAGAAGATAAACTTCATATCTTCAAGCCAACGTGTGATTTTCTTTTTATTATATCGACACATTCACAAACAAAAAGTCCCCAAATTTATCAAAAGAACTCATTCATCAATTTCCTCACAAGTGACATACAGAGATTTATATCACGGTTTTGGTTCTCCATGTCCCGGATGGTGCATGGATGAAAAATGCGAGTGCTGTATTTCCCAGTAAAACACTCGTGTCTATGTAATATAAATGAACATATAAATACCAATTTCCACCAGAGGAAGGATGTTCAGTTTAAATGCAAGTTCAAAATGTTTTTAAAAGTGTAGCGAGCTATAAAGTGAAATGTGAAGCTCATATTTTTTCTGAAGTTCTTTGTTCCCCTCTTTTGTATTGTAACTATGGATGTATGCTTTCCTTAAATATGTAAATATACTACAGTTGTGCTTGAAAGTTTGTGAACCCTTCAGAATTTTCTATATTTCTGCATAAATATGACCTAAAACATCATCAGATTTTCACACAAGTCCTAAAAGTAGATAAAGAGAACCCAGTTAAACAAATGAGACAAAAATATTATACTTGGTCATTTATTTATTGAGGAAAATGATCCAATATTACATATCCGGGCAGGCACTGTGGTGTAGTGGTTAGCGCTGTCGCCTCACAGCAAGAAGGTCCGGGTTCGAGCCCCGTGGCCGGCGAGGGCCTTTCTGTGTGGAGTTTGCATGTTCTCCCCGTGTTCGCGTGGGTTTCCTCCGGGTGCTCCGGTTTCCCCCACAGTCCAAAGACATGCAGGTTAGGTTAACTGGTGACTCTAAATTGACCGTAGGTGTGAATATGAGTGTGAATGGTTGTCTGTGTCTATGTGTCAGCCCTGTGATGACCTGGCGACTTGTCCAGGGTGTACCCCGCCTTTCGCCCGTAGTCAGCTGGGATAGGCTCCAGCTTGCCTGCGACCCTGTAGAAGGATAAAGCGGCTTGAGATAATGAGATGAGATGAGATGAAATGATCCAATATTACATATCCGGGCGGCACTGTGGTGTAGTGGTTAGCGCTGTCGCCTCACAGCAAGAAGGTCCGGGTTCGAGCCCCGTGGCCGGCGAGGGCCTTTCTGTGTGGAGTTTGCATGTTCTCCCCGTGTTCGCGTGGGTTTCCTCCGGGTGCTCCGGTTTCCCCCACAGTCTAAAGACATGCAGGTTAGGTTAACTGGTGACTCTAAATTGACCGTAGGTGTGAATGTGAGTGTGAATGGTTGTCTGTGTCTATATGTCAGCCCTGTGATGACCTGGCGACTTGTCCAGGGTGTACCCCGCCTTTCGCCCGTAGTCAGCTGGGATAGGCTCCAGCTTGCCTGCGACCCTGTAGAACAGGATAAAGCGGCTAGAGATAATGAGATGAGATTACATATCTGTGAGTGGCAAAAGTATGTGAACCTTTGCTTTCAGTATCTGGTGTGACCCCCTTGTGCAGCAATAACTGCAACTAAATGTTTGTGGTAACTGTTGATCAGTCCTGCACACTGGCTTGGAGGAATTTTAGCCCGTTCCTCCGTACAGAACAGCTTCAACTCTGGGATGTTGGTGGGTTTCCTCATATGAACCGCTCGCTTCATGTCCTTCCACAACATTTCGATTGGATTAAGGTCAGGACTTTGACTTGGCCATTCCAAAACATTAACTTTATTCTTCTTTAACCATTCTTTGGTAGAATGACTTGTGTGCTTAGGGTCGTTGTCTTGCTGCATGACCCACCTTCTCTTGAGATTCAGTTCATGGACGGATGTCCTGACATTTTCCTTTAGAATTCGCTGGTATAATTCAGAATTCATTGTTCCATCAGTGATGGCAAGCCGTCCTGGCGCAGATGCAGCAAAACAGGCCCAAACCATGATACTACCACCACCATGTTTCACAGATGGGAAAAGGTTCTTATGCTGGAATGCAGTGTTTTCCTTTCTCCAAACATAACGCTTCTCATTTAAGCCAAAAAGTTCTATTTTTGGTTTAAATGAGAAAAATGATGAACTACATCAAAGCCTTCAACATCAATGGTAGGAAGGCGACTGGTCCAGACGGGGTCCCAGGACGTGCTCTAAAAACATGTGCACACCAACTGGCGACTGTTTTCACTGACATATTCAAGAAGTCACTGAAGGAGGCCATAGTCTCCTCCTGCTTTAAAGCTGCAACCATCATCCCCGTCCCAAAGCGCTCAGCAGTCACATGCTTGAACAATTATCGGCCTGTTGCACAAACACCGATAATCATGAAATGCTTTGAAAGACTGGTGATGAACTACATCAAAGCCTCCGTCCCTGCTGACCTGGACCAGTACCAGTTTGCCTACAAAACCAACAGGTGCACTAAGGACACCATCTCCCTCATGCTCCATACTGTACAGACTCATCTGGAGAACCCTGACGCCTATGTGAGGATACTGTTCGTTGACTTCAGCTCGGCCTTCAACACTGTCAATCCGAGCAAGCTGGTCAACAAGCTGCTGTCTCTGGGCCTGGACCACCACCTCTGTAGCTGGATTAAGGACTTCCTCTCCAACAGACCACAGCATGTGAGACTTGGAGACCTCATCTCATCCAACACCATCTTAAACACTGGCACCCCCAAGGCTGTGTTCTTAGTCCACTCCTTTACTCACTCTTCACACAGGACTGTTCTCCCATTCATAACTCAAACCAAATATACAAGTTTTCAGATGACACAGCTGTGGTGGGGTTAATAACCAACAGCGATGAGGCAGCCTACAGAGAGGAAGTTCAGGCCCTCACATCTTGGTGTCAGAACAATGACTTGCTCCTCAACACCAACAAAACAAAGGAGCTTGTCACTGACTTCAGAAAATGACCAAATAAAACAAATGCCAGCCTGGTGATCTCTGGAGAGGAGGTGGAACAGGTGGGGAGCTTCAAGTAACTCGATGTTCACCTCTCAGAGGACCTGACATGGGGAGTGAACACCAGAGAGGTGGTGAAGAAAGCCCAGCAGAGACTCTTCTTCCTGTGATCCCTGAGGAAAACTGGGCTCTCACAGAAGCTCCTCACCAACTTCTACCAGTGCATCATACAAAGTGTTCTGAGCTATGGATGCATAGTGTGGTTCTCCAGCTGCACCTCAGAGGAGAGGAAAGATTTGCAGCGGATCATCAGGACTGCATCTAAAGTCATTGGTACCCCTATCCAATCCCTGGAACAAATCTACTCTGCCAGGCTGAGAAACAGAGCCACAAAGATTAGGACTGACTGCACTCACCCCAGACAATGTCTTTTTGACACCCTTCCCTCTGGCAGGCTTAGGGTCATAAAGTCACAAACAGCAAGACACCAAAATAGCTTCTTCCCCAGGGCTGTAAAAGCTCTGCTGAAGGCCTAATCTGGACTTGGACTCACACTCTGCACCTTACTGTGTTTGGCTTCATTAAATAATTACATACTATAATTTATACTGCTGCTTGTATGCCATTATGCTGCTTTTTAAAAGGTTTTTTATATATCTATCTATCTATCTATCTATCTATCTATCTATCTATCTATCTATCTATCTATCTATATATATATATATATATATATATATAATATGCTTATTTACTGATATGCTGCTGTGATCTGAGCCGTCAGACAGTGTTTCATTGTATAGTAATGTGCAATGACAATAAAGAATCTATCTATCTATCTATTTTGGTCTTATCTGTCCACAAAACATTTTTCCAATAGCCTTCTGGCTTGTCCACATGATCTTTAGCAAACTGCAGACGAGCAGCAATGTTCTTTTTGGAGAGCAGTGGCTTTCTCCTTGCAACCCTGTCATGCACACCATTGTTGTTCAGTGTTCTTCTGATGGTGGACTCATGAACATTAACATTAGCCGATGTGAGAGAGGCCTTCAGTTGCTTAGAAGTTACCCTGGGGTCCTTTGTGACCTCACCGACTATTACACGCCTTGCTCTTGGTGTGTAATAGTCTTTGTTGGTCGACCACTCCTGGGGAGGGTAACAATGGTCTTGAATTCCCTCCATTTGTACACAATCTGTCTGACTGTGGATTGGTGGAGTCCAAAGTCTTTAGAGATTTTTTTTAACCTTTTCCAGCCTGATGAGCATCAACAACGCTTTTTCTGAGGTCCTCAGAAATCTCCTTTGTTCGTGCCATGATACACTTCCACAAACATGTGTTGTGAAGATCAGACTTTGATAGATCCCTATTCTTGAAATAAAACAGGGTGCCCACTCACATCTGATTGTCATCCCATTGAATGAAAACACCTGACTCTAATTTCACCTTCAAATTAACTGCTAATCCTAGAGGTTCACATACTTTTGCCACTCACAGATATGTAATATTGGATCATGTTCCTCAATAAATAAATGACCAAGTATAATATTTCTGTCTCATTTGTTTAACTGGGTTCTCTTTATCTACTTTTAGGACTTGTGTGAAAATCTGCTGATGTTTTAGGTCATACTGTATTTATGCATAAATATGGAAAATTCTAAAGGGTTCACAAACTTTCAAGCACCACTGTATATAAGTTTTATTCAATGCTTGATCCAGTGTATTCCTATGATATTCTCTGCATAAATCCTAAATGATAACTTTCCCCCAACACTGTAAGGTCTTTTTTTATACATTCTTTTATGGCTGAATATCAGAGATGCCTTTCTTTTCAGGAAATTGTGTCAAGACGGCACTGGCAGCTGTGTGAAGTGAATCCAAGGTGAACCAAGCAACATGGAAAATTCCAGGAAAGGTGACTGCTGTACGTTTCTCATTAAGTGTCGTCCCTGATTAAAACAAAGCAATTAATCCCCTGGCCAGGTTTAAAATAAGGCTGTCCTCTTTTAAGTGCAGTCCTGATTCTGATGGATGAGTGTGACGTGTCCCACATCGGGAGTTAATTTAGATGTGGATATCACAGAAAGCCGACTGCTCACAGCTCCTTCTGCTCGGAACAGGGAGATGATTACTCTCCCTCTCTGACCTCATGACCAAGAATTCAAGCTTCGAGTTTCTCCAACAAAATGCACCATGTTTAATAAGATAAATATGTTTTACAGTTCGAGATTATCCTGTCTGGAATTCTGGGAAAATATTTAATATTATTTATTATGAATTATTATTTTATTATTGTTTTATTATTATTTTATAATTAATATAAAATAATAATTCATTTTAATTAATGTAATTATTTATTTTTAATTAAACATTTCATCTAAAAAAAACGTCTAAAGCCCTTCCCACACCATGCAATCGGGCGGTGCTGATTTGACTCCCCACTCGCATCTATATTGCAGTGTGCTTTGCCTGAAGGTACCATTTTTATGATGGTTTTTGGTATGACCCAACCGCCAGGAGAACTCACGACCTTCTGATCAAGAGGCAGACACACTAACCACTAGGCCAACTCACGGTTAAATAGTTAATACTGGGGGAAAAAAAGACCTTATTGTGACGATGCAAGGAATAAACCACTGAGTGTTGTTCTCATCTCATCTCATTATCTCTAGCCGCTTTATCCTGTTCTACAGGGTCGCAGGCAAGCTGGAGCCTATCCCAGCTGACTACGGGCGAAAGGCGGGGTATACCCTGGACAAGTCGCCAGGTCACCACAGGGCTGACACATAGACACAGACAACCATTCACACTCACATTCACACCTACGGTCAATTTAGAGTCACCAGTTAACTGAACCTGCATGTCTTTGGACTGTGGGGGAAACCGGAACACCCGGAGGAAACCCACGTGGACACGGGGAGAACATGCAAACTCCACACAGAAAGGCCCTTGCCGGCCACGGGGCTCGAACCTGGACCTTCTTCTTGCTGTGAGGCGACAGCGCTAACCACTACACCACCATGCCGCCCGAGTGTTGTTCTGTTATAGGAAAATAATCAACAACTCAGTGGTGCAATGAAGCAAAGTTTTACACCACCTCCTACACCACAGTGATTTACCATCCATTGCAATTCTTATCTCATCTCATTATCTCTAGCTGCTTTATCCTTCTACAGGGTCGCAGGCAAGCTGGAGCCTATCCCAGCTGACTACGGGCGAAAGGCGGGGTACACCCTGGACGAGTCGCCAGGTCATCACAGGGCTGACACATAGACACAGACAACCATTCACACTCACATTCACACCTACGGTCAATTTAGAGTCACCAGTTAACCGAACCTGCATGTCTTTGGACTGTGGGGGAAACCGGAGCACCCGGAGGAAACCCACACGGACACGGGGAGAACATGCAAACTCCGCACAGAAAGGCCCTCGCCGGCCACGGGGCTCGAACCCAGACCTTCTTGCTGTGAGGCGACAGCGCTAACCATTACACCACCATGCCACCCGAGTGTTGTTTTGTTATAGGAAAATAATCAACAACTCAGTGGTGCGATGAAGCAAAGTTTTACACCACCTCCTACACCACAGTGATTTACCATCCATTGCAATTCTTTTTTTATTTATTAATGCACATCATACTATTGATACGATTTATCTATTTATAGTTACATTTAACGCTGCTGATTGTCCACATCAAGTCCAAGTTAGTTACAGTAGCTGTAAACAGTTGTTCCCCCACCATCCTCACTTTTTTTCTCTCTCTTAAGTTATTAAGACAAAAAAAAATCTGCCCCCTATGGGTCCATGTGGCTACTGCTTATAAATAAAATAGTTTTCTGATCCCATGTCCATACAGTAAATATAGCATATATATTTACTCTATGAGTCAGTAGCCACAAAAATGAAACATAATCCAAAAATGAACAATTTAAAAATCACAGAAGTAAAATATAGCAAGTGTCTGTACTTTATATTATTCTACTTTTACCTCTTACAGTTTTCGAAACTGAAACCTCCGAGTCAAGGCTGACATACACACGCTGTCGCCATGCCCCAAACTCTTAGTTCCCAGAAATGGCCCGGCGCTAGAGCTCAGTGGTCTCAATACTCTTTTCGACAACTTCCTGTAACAACTCGGAAGTGCGTCACATCTACATCACACATGAGACCACTGGCCGAAGAAGGCGAGGAAAGGGGGACAACCTGGAGTATATTTTAAAATACAAACGCACTTTCCCTCTGTAAGCATAAAAATGTCTGAAAGTGATTTCTTTAGTTTAGTCCATTTATTTCGAATGGTGAACTGAATTGTATACACTCACCGGCCATTTTAATCAGAACACGTGTATGCACATGCGCAGTGCGCGATTGTTACACCCTTACATTCTTACATCATGATGACATCGTGGCTACAACCTCTATATGAGGCAGTAGCCACAAAAAACAGTTTTCCATAGCATCCTCTGATGCACACATTAGGACACATCATCAGTGTTGCTTCCTGGAGTCATTGGGTGTTTTGGGTCTTACAACAGACACCCCCTTCCAGGCGACCCAACCAAGGCTGATCAGACCTTGGCCTGTGTCCTAGTGGCATTTTTCTGCCCCCACTGCTCCTCCCTCTTCAACCAGAGCCATCTGGATGCTCTCTCTACCACCTCCATGTTGTTACCAATGGCTATTCTTCTGCTGGCACCAGTTATGCCATAAGTTCCATAAGCCTTGTGCAGGGAGTGACCAGCAAATCTCCTACAGCCCACCTCCACTGGCATACATCTGGTCCGCCACCCATTCCTCTGACAATCCTCCACCAGCTCCTGGTATCTCGCCCTCTTCCTCTCTTGAGCCTCCTCCATCCTCTCTTCCCAGGGTACCATCAGCTCCAGCAGTATCAGCTGCTTTGTGGTCTCTGAGACTAAGATGATGTCAGGTCTCAACGTGGACTGGATGATGTGTGGTGAAATTTTCAGCTGCCTCTCCAGGTCAACTGTCATCCTCCAGTCTGGGGCTGTGGAGAGCAAACCTACAGAGCAGTCTTTTGGTGTTCTCTTTGGCACCTGTCCCTCCTTAACAAAGTGGATGCCCTTGGCTGTAGGACGGGTGTATCTGCTGTCCTTGATCCCCTTGCTGATTGCCTCAGCGATGGACTTGAGGACCTGGTCATGTCTCCAGCGATACCGGCCATCACTCATTGCCTTGGAGCAGCTGCTCAGGATGTGCTCAAGGGTTCCTTTCTTAGAACACAGGGAGCATGCAGGTGTTTCTACTTTGCCCCATGTGAACAGGTTGGATGGGCTCGGACAGATGTCGTAGACACCCTGAATCAAGAACTTGCTTCTCTGGGGGTTCCACTTCCAGAGATCCTTCCAGGTGACATGCCGCTCCATTGCCTGTTCCCACTTCATCCAGACACCTTGTTTCCACATGGCCACTGCTCTGCTGGTTTGCTCTACCTCCACTGAAGCTTGCACCTCTTTCTGCACCTGCTTCTGCTTCTCCTTCCCACTAGCAGAGTCGTATGAGGATTTTGGTAGGCTCCCAAGTCCAGTTCTGCCCTGCACCACACTCCCAAGGATGGCCTTGTGCTTCAGCTGATTTTCTGCCTGTTGGACTACCTTTGCTGCCCTCCACTTGCTCCCCATCCCCACAACAATCCCTGCACTGGACACTTTGGTGTCTCTGGATTCTGCGTACTGCAGGTGTTCCCATGTACATGCCACAATGAATTCCTCCCTGACCGAGCTGAACAGGGGTTTGAGCTTGTTGCTATTCCCATATAGTGCGATACTGCTCAGGCTGCATGGCAGACCAAGCCATCTGCATAGATGGCTGCTTAACTTGCACTCCAAGCATTCTACAATGGTCATGGGGACTTCACAGATAAGCAGAGGCCAGAGGATACTGGCCATCACTCAGTGCCTTGGAGCAGTTGCTCAGGATGTGCTCAAAGGTTCCTGTCTTCGAACACAGGGGGCATGCAGGTGTTTCTACTTTGCCCCATGCCCCCTGCTTCAGTTAATGATGCTTCCAAGATGTTATCAAGAAACCTCAATGTAAACTCATCTGTCCTGAGAATGTCAAAAAAGTTACAGCTTGACCTCCTACTGTAACGAAGCACTGGCACTGGAGACCTTCCATGTGATGCGATGTGAGTTAAATTTATATCTCCTTCCAGAAAACTTCACCATATCAGTTATTACACATGTATTTTAATCTCTTTATACAGAGCTTCCACTGTACAGTACAAGTCCCTGTGAATGAGCTGTTACTATAGAAACTATAACATATTAGAACCAGCGCTGTAACATCATCCTGTGATTTAGAGCTGCACTACTGACAGAGATGCTGTTTTAGAGAATAAATCAACACCTTCTGACCAATCATAATGGAGACTCAAAAAGCTGAAGGTTAGAGAAGGAGCCTTGGGCCCAAAGGGTTGCCAGGTCGATTCCCAGAACTGGCAGGAAAAACGTGAGGGGAGTTGAATGAATGAATATACAGCACTTACCCCTCCCTCTGTATCACAGCTGAAATGCCCTTGAACAAGGCACCTAACCCCCAATTGCTGCATGGGTGCTGTAGCATAGCTCTCCACTGCGCTGTGTGTGCTCATTGCTCGCTTGTGTGTTCACTGCTTCAGGTGGGTTAAATGCAGAATAGGAATTTCGCTGTGCTCGAGTATATATGTGACAAAAATAAAGGCTTCTTCTTTATGTCAGGAGCGGTTTATACAAAGTCTCTTGACTTAAAGGAGAACTGAAGTAATTTTTAAACTTGCTTTATTTCTTTATGAACATGTTATTCAATTATGTTTTCGGTTTTAGTAACCTTATATTGTGACTCGTATTGGCAACCAATTGCAATTAAATATTATACTTGTCGGCCTATTCGGTTTTTAGCCACGTCGAATTTAGTTCATTTGGTCCACGGCAGGCGTCGCTTATCCGCGCGAGCTTCGCGAGACTTGTGCGAGACTTTGAAACGTGAAGTGTCAGCCAGGTGTCCTCAGCATCTTGTGTCACATTTATTCCACCAAATGAACTGTTTTCCAAATTAAATATTGTACAAAAACGAGGTTAAATGACGATTACTGCCTACTTTCTTCAAACTTTCCTGATTGCTATCAAAACAAACAAAACTTCCAGCTTGATTACGTCAGCATTCGAAAGAGGGCGTGCGCGTCTTTTGACAGAATTGGCAGATGCCGGTCACTTTGATTTCCGCTGTATGTTTTACTTCCGTCCTACGATGTCTCGCACAGGTCTCAACGAATCTCATTTATGGCCATCGCTTTGACATATGGACTGATATTTTACAGAGCATATTTCAAACACTCATAACCTGCTATAGCAGTGAAAAAATAACGATCAAAAATGCATTCCTCATCTTATTATCTCTAGCCGCTTTATCCTGTTCTACAGGGTCGCAGGCAAGCTGGAGCCTATCCCAGCTGACTACGGGCGAAAGGCGGGGTACACCCTGGACGAGTCGCCAGGTCATCACAGGGCTGACACATAGACACAGACAACCATTCACACTCACATTCACACCTACGGTCAATTTAGAGTCACCAGTTAACCTAACCTGCATGTCTTTGGACTGTAGGGGAAACCGGAGCACCCGGAGGAAACCCATGGGGAGAACATGCAAACTCCGCACAGAAGGGCCCTCGCCAGCCACAGGGCTCGAACCCGGACCTTCTTGCTGTAAGGCGACAGCGCTAACCACTACACCACCGTGCTGCCCCAAAATGCATTCCTATATTTAATAAAATGAGATAAATAGGATGTTGATAATAAAAAAATTGCCTTCAGTTCTCCTTTACAGAACGAGAAAAAAAGAGAGGCTGAAGAAGGAAGGACTGTTTACCGCTGCGATAACATTAGCTGTAACTATAAATGGACAAAAAGCACAATATGTTGTTCTTTACTGAACTCAGAATGGTCATTGTTGAAAATTGCTGTGGGAAGAGAAACAAAACAGTGCTGTGTTGAGGAAAATAATCACCTTTGGGCTGGTAACAGTAACGCGGTAACGCTTCGTTGTTGATTATTTTCCTAGATCAGAACACCCCGTTGTGTTTTATTCTTTACCTGATAGACAGAGTCGGTAACTGCGGTAAGGCATTAAACAGAAAATCTTTGCAAAACACAAACAGATCTGAAAACAATCTGTTTCATCATTTGCTCAGGATTTTTCTTTTTTCTTGAATTCATCTGATTAAAGTCTCTCTGTTGGCAGCTGAGTGATTTCGTGTGTGTGTGTGCTTTTTCAAGCAAAACATATGGCATGCCTGTTAAGCTTCGAGATTACAAAGATGTAGAAACACTGCTGCGAAATAATCTTAAAATAACCTGCAGCTGTAAAAGAGAAGATGTTGCTATAAAAATAACTCTTTCCTTCAGCACTCAGTGTAATAATGAACGCACTGCTTCATTCACTGAGGACCTGCTGTGAGCTGCAGCTACAGGTGGGCGACAAGTGCTCGGTTTTTAATACAGAATCAGAATAATACTATTATTATCCATACAGGACACGTTTTTGATGGAATAAAAACGTGTTCTATTCCCTTCTAGCAGGTTTCATTCATTTGGTTTGATAGCATGCAATATTGTTAGCATATCACTTATCCTACGTGTATTACATCACTCTACCCAATGGAGAATGAGCGTTGAATATGGTTTACGATATTGCATGGTTGTCAAGACAACATAACGTCACACGTCAGAGACGTAAAACTTCCACACTAGCGGAAATTCCGGCTTCCAGTCCCTAAGCAATCATAATATACCCCTTCCTATATCAAGATTATTATTATTATTATTATTATAGTGACCATAATCCAGAGTTGTGCTAAAAGACTTTTCTGCTGAATAACCGGATTCCCTTAAAGGAGAACTGAAGTCATTTTTAAAATTCCTTTATTTCTTAATTAACATGTTATTCGATTACATTTTCGGTTTTAGTGACCTTATATCGTGACTCAACTGGAACGAGTGCGCTGATTTTATTAATATTAATTGATAGGATGGCAATAATTTTGAAAACATTTTGTTTGTACACCTAAAGAAATACACTAAATATCCATCCATCCATCCATCCATCCATCCATCCATCCATCCATCCATCCATAACCGCTTATCCTGTGCTGGGTCATGGAAAAGCTGGAGCCTATCCCAGCTGACTACGGGCGAAAGGCGGGGTACACCCTGGACAAGTCGCCAGGTCATCACAGGGCTGACACATAGACACAGACAACCATTCACACTCACATTCACACCTACGCTCAATTTAGAGTCACCAGTTAACCTAACCTGCATGTCTTTGGACTGTGGGGGAAACCGGAGCACCCGGAGGAAACCCACGCGGACACGGGGAGAACATGCAAACTCCACACAGAAAGGCCCCCGTCAGCCACTGAGCTCGAACCCAGAACCCTCTTGCTGTGAGTTGACAGCGCTAACCACTACACCACCGTGCCGCCTTCAAAAATACAGTAGATCTTAAAAGAGATTTGATAAAAAGTGAAACAAAGAAAGATATGCATGAGGCTATCATTCACTGCACCAGTAATATAAAATTAATAAAATTATATAATTAAAATGAAACACTTTTGTCAATAAAAGTGCATTGTTTTATTTTAACATTAAATAAAACATTTGGGTGGTGTAGTGGTTAGCACTGTCGCCTCACAGCAAGAAGGTCCGGGTTCGAGCCCCGTGGCCGGCGAGGGCCTTTCTGTGCGGAGTTTGCATGTTCTCCCCGTGTCCGCGTGGGTTTCCTCCGGGTGCTCCGGTTTCCCCCACAGTCCAAAGACATGCAGGTTAGGTTAACATGGGGCAGCCGTGGGCTGAAGTGCCATTGAGCAAGGTACCGAACCCCCAACTGCTCCCTGCGTGCTGTAGCATAGCTGCTCACTGCTTCAGATGGGTTAAATGCAGAGAGGAATTTCACAAGTGTACAGTGGTGCTTGAAAGTTTGTGAACCCTTTAGAATTTTCGATATTTCTGCATAAATATGACCTAAAACATCATCAGATTTTCACACAAGTCCTAAAAGTAGATAAAGAGAACCCAGTTAAACAAATGAGACAAAAATATTAAACTTGGTCATTTATTTATTGAGGAAAATGATCCAATATTACATATCTGTGAGTGGCAAAAGTATGTGAACCTCTCGGATTGGCTGATAACGTGCTGCATTCATCTTTCCTTCAACTGTGACCAAGTTTCCTGTGCCTTTGTAGCTCACACATCCCCAAGACATCAGCGATCCACCTCCATGCTTTACAGTAGGAATGGTGTTCCTTTCATCACAGGCCTTGTTGACACCTCTCCAAATGTAACGTTTATGGTTGTGGCCAAAAAGTTCAATTTTGGTCTCATCACTCCAAATTACCTTGTTCCAGAAGTTTTGAGGCTTGTCTCTGTGCTGTTTGGCATAAATTTTTGTTGGTCTACCTGACCGTGGTTTGGTCTTAACAGAGCCCCTGATTTTCCATTTGTTAATCACAGTTTGAACACTGCTGACTGGCATTATCAATTCCGTGGATATCTTTTTGTATCCCTTTCCTGTTTTATACAGTTCAAATACCTTTTCCCGTAGATCCGTTGACAATTTTTTGCTTTCCCCATGACTCAGAATCCAGAAACGTCAGTGGTTGGATGAAAGATGCAGGAGTCTGTCTGGATCCCAGAAACTCACTCAGCTTTTATGCGCACACACTGATTACAATCAAACAGATCACAGGTGAGGATGCTACCTTCAGTAGCCATTCAAACCCATTTGTGTCAACTTCTATGCATGTTATCAGGCCAAAATCACCAGGGTATGTGAACTTTTGATCAGGGTCATTTGGGTAGTTTCTGTTGTCATTATGATTTAAAAAGAGAAAACACAGTCGTTTGACAATAAATGGTTTCACCCAACCACTAAGCATGAGTGGAAAAGATGTTTTTGTGTTATCGTTCATATTCTCTGAAAAATGGTCAAAGAATCATAGATTCTGCCAGGGTATGTAAACTTATGAGCACAACTGTATAATAAGGCCAAGATATTTATACTCAACAAAAATAAAAACTTTACACTCGTTTCAAAGTCAATAATTTGAACATTTTGGAAAATAGGTTTGATATAACGATTGTATTCAAGTATCTTGTCATTAAAGATGCTATAGCATACAGATCATGTTTGTCATGGAATCGGTTCCACCGGAAATGCGACGACAATGTCCATGATCAAAAACTGTGAGTCACAACTTAATGAAATCATGTCAATATCGGGTGTGTCCTCCATGGGCGTTCACAACTGCGATACGTCTCCTCATGGATTGGATGATGCGTCTGAACACAGCTTGGGGAATGCGCCGCCATATTTGTACCAACATGGCACCAAGCTCCTGCAAGTCCTGTGGAGGGTTCCAGTGGTTCCTGTGGTGCCAGTTTGATGGAGACGTGTCTGGAGATTATGGATGGTCTGTCGACTGCATCCCATAACCCTCGCAACGTCAGTGACGGATGTTCCCGTATTCAGCATGCCAATGGCACGTTCACGCTGAATGTTTGACAGTCGTGGCATTGCAAATTAACGAATAATTAACCATAAAACCTTGTTTTTCTGAGATGACACTCTACTCTGCTACCATGAGATCAATTGCACGTGTATCAATAGGTCACGTCACTTGTGTCACGTGGAAACGTGATTTTAGCGTGCAGTGCTCTCGCACGTGCTACGTAGGCCCGACCAGCAGAATAAATGTGTGACGTAATGCCCTTGACAATGCATTTAACCATAATCACAACAAGAACTCTTTCAAGAAAAGTTTCTAAACACTATTTGAAAAATAATGAGTGTCAAGTTTTTATTTTTGCTGAGTATATATTCTGTCACCACTTCAATCTCCTCTCCTCCAATAAGTGAGGGGGGAGCTGGCAAGGATTTTTGCCTGAAATCAAAAACCATCTCTTTCGTCTTGGATATGTTGAGGTGCAGGTTAGAGACTTTACACCAATCAACAAATTCATCCAACACTGGACCATGTTTGACTTCATCATGATTCAGTAAGCTAACCAGGGCAGTATCATCGGCATATTTAATTATATGACGATCAGAATAGCTACTACGACAGCTGTTTGTATATAAAATAAAAAGCAAGGGTGATAAGACACTCCCTTGTGGAGTGCCAATAGATGTAAAACGCACATCCGACAAGATGTTTCCTACCTTCACCTGCTGTGCTCTGTCCTGTAAAAAGTCCAAAATCCATGCAATTAATTTAAAATCAAAACAGAAGTCTTGTCTCAGTCTTTCAGCCAAGATGTGACAATGGCATCATCTGTTCCTCTGTCGGGCCTATAGGCGAATTGTAATGGATCAAGGGCCTGCTTGCATGAGTTAATAATGTGAGTTTTGACAATCCTCTCAAATGATTTGACTACGTCCTGGGTTCGAGCCCCGTGGCCGGCAAGGGCCTTTCTGTGCGGAGTTTGCATGTTCTCCCCGTGTCCGCGTGGGTTTCCTCCGGGTGCTCCAGTTTCCCCCACAGTCCAAAGACATGCAGGTTAGGTTAACTGGTGACTCTAAATTGAGCGTAGGTGTGAATGTGAGTGTGAATGGTTGTCTGTGTCTCTGTGTCAGCCCTGTGATGACCTGGCGACTTGTCCAGGGTGTACCCCGCCTTTCGCCCGTAGTCAGCTGGGATAGGCTCCAGCTTGCCTGTGACCCTGGAGAAGGATAAAGCAGCTAGAGATAATGAGAATGATTTGACTACGAGAGAGGTGAGGGAAATGGGTCTATAGTCCTTGGGAGAAGACGGATGAGGGACTTTGGGAAGGGGGGCCACATATGATTTTTTACAGACCCAAGGTATCACCTGTGTGTATATATATATATGAGTGATTCCACGCTTATGGGTACTGAAATGGGGACATGAACTTATTTTTAAAAATTCACCTAAAACCATTTCTTTTTTTACCATCAGGTCACAAAACATGTAATCTTTAATGAATGATATGTTAAAAGATAACTTTAATTTTCTGAGATGTAATAAAAACATATTTATATGCCAAAGTCAGAACGTAACAGAAGTGTTGTGGACATATAGATTCTCAATTTTAACAATGTAGAATTACTTTTTGAAACATAGGAAGGTGATGTTTTAGCAAATATCATTAATAAACATGTGTAGTAGAATAAACATACACATTCTTTCAATAAGATTAACATGGTATAGAGCGAGATTGTAATTAATTTGTAACAGACGCGAGATGGACAATCGTAACAGAAGTAATGGAACAGACATCATTTTGGAACTCATAGGCTTGACTTTGGCATATAAATATGTTTTTATTACATCTCAGAAAATTAAAGTTATCTTTTAACATATCATTCATTAAAGATTACATGTTTTGTGACCTGATGGTAAAAAAAGAAATGGTTTTAGGTGAATTTTTAAAAACAAGTTCGTGTCCCCATTTCAGTACCCATAAGCGTGGAATCACTCATATATATATATATATATATATATATATATATATATATATATATATATATATATATATTCATGTCACTATACACACACGGTCTGAAGAGAAAGTTTTCCGTGAATTTATTTGGGATTGATATATTGTGTTATAAACAGTGCTTATACACTTGTGTTCAAAATAATAGCAGTCCAACATGACTAACCAGATCAATCACTGTTTTTGGTGGAAATTATATCACTACATGGCAAATAATTTACCAGTAGGTGTAGTAGAGTCATAGAAAACCAACAGACCCAACATTCATGATATGCATGCTCCTGAGTCTGTGTAATCGAATAATTAAGTGAAAGGGACGTGTTCAAAATAATAGCAGTGTGGAGTTTAATTAGTGAGGTCATTCATTCTGTGAAAAAACAGATGTCAGTCAGGTGGCCCTAATTTAAGGATGAAGCCAGCACATGTTGTACATGCATTTCTCTCTGAAAACCTGAGAAACATGGGTCGTTCCAGACATTGTTCAGAAGAACAGCGTGCTTTGATTAAAACATTGATTGGAGAGGTAAAACGTATACTGTAAAGAAGTGCAGAAAATGATGGGCTGCTCAGCTAAAATGATCTCCAGTGCTTTAAAATGGACAGCAAAGCCAGAGAGACGTGGAAGAAAACAGAAGACTACCATTCGAATGGATCGAAGAATAGCCAGAATGGCAAAGACTCAGCCAATGATCAGCTCCAGGGTGATCAGAGATGGTCTGAAGTTACCTGTGAGTACTGTGACGATTAGAAGACGCCTGTGTGAAGCTAATCTATCGGCAAGAAGCCCCCGCAAAGTTCCACTGTTAAAAAAAAGACGTGCTGAAGAGGATACAATTTGCCAAAGAACACATCGACTGGCCTAAAGAGAAATGGAAAAACGTTTTGTGGACTGATGAAAGTAAAATTGTTCTTTTTGGGTCCAAGAGCCGCAGACAGTTTTTCAGACGACCCCCAGACACTGAATTCAAGCCACAGTACACTCTGAAGACAGTGAAGCATGGTGGTGCAAGCATCATGATATGGGAATGTTTCTCTTACTGTGGTGTTGGGCCCATTTATCGCATACCAGGGATCATGGATCAGTTTGCATATATCAAAATACTTGGTCATGTTGCCTTATGCTGAAGAGGAAATGCCCTTGAAATGGGTGTTTCAACAAGACAACGACCCCAAACACACCAGTAAGCGAGCAGCATCAGGGTTCAAGACCAACAAAATGAAAGTTATGGAGTGGCCAGCCCAATCCCCGGACCTTAATCCGATAGAAAACTTGTGGGGTGACATCAAAAATGCTGTTTCTGAGGCAAAACCAAGAAATGCAGAGGAATTGTGGAATGTTGTCAAATCATCCTGGGCTGGAATACCTGTTCACAGGTGCCAGAAGTTCTCAGAAACCGTGGTTATACAACTAAATATTAGTTTAGTGATTCACAGGAATACTAAATCCTTAAGATTTTTTCAGTTTATACAGTAAATATTTGGAGTTTGTAATGAAAAATGCAGACACTGCTATTTTTTTGAACAGCCCAATGTTCATTTTTCTTCATTTTCTGTCAAGTAATTAAAATATTCATACATTTTTCTTCATGTTTTGATGTAGAATATAATGTGCAGTGTTCCCAATGCATGGAAATAAAAACTATTATAAGGATTTTGAGCTTTACTCACATTTTTAAACACACTGCTATTATTTTGAACACAACTGTATATACACTGCCCTCCACAATTTTTGGCACCCTTTATAAAGATTCGTAAAAAGGGTTCGAAAAAAATCCACCTTCTGGTGAAGTCGCTTCATATCCCGCTGAAAAAAATGAGAAAAATCCAGCCTTTAATTGAAACACATTTATTCAGAGAGAAATAAAATCCCTCATCAAGAAGTACATTTTCAACAAACAAAAACACATGTGCCACTATTATTGGCACCCCAGGAAATTACGGTATAGTGAACACAAACACAGAAGCATGTTTCCCACTTAAATTGCACAGTAAGTTTGAGTTGATTGGAGTGTGGAGGAACTTTTCAAGCTGTAATCCATGACTTCCTGATTAACTGGGGAACAAATATGAGGTGACACATACGGTACAGAGGCTAAATTCCCTCAACATCAACATGGGAAGGAGAAGAGACACACAAACCACATGAGGGAGAAGTGTGTTGACCTTCATAAGTCAGGGAATGGTTATTAAAAAAAAAAAGCTACACGCCTAAAAATGTCCCTTTCTACTGTTGGGGCAATAATAATAATAATAATAATAATAATAATAATAATAATAAAAAGTGGACACCAACTGGAACTGTTATAACCTCGCCTGGAAGAGGAGCCAAGTTTATTTTGCCCCCATGTACAGTGAGGAGGAGGGTAAGAGAGGCAAAAAAAAGGGGGGGGGAGGGTTTACACTTTACTGTACCACTGGAACTATGTGAAGGAACTAACCCTAACCTTAACTAACCCTAACCCACGCATGAATACAAAGAGAAGTGGTTCATTCATGGTTCATACACTACCGTTCAAAAGTTTGGGGTCACTTTGAAATGTCCTTATTTTTGAAAGAAAAGCACTGTTCTTTTCAATGAAGATCACTTTAAACTAATCAGAAATCCACTCTATACATTGCTAATGTGGTAAATGACTATTCTAGCTGCAAATGTCTGGTTTTTGGTGCAATATCTCCATAGGTGTATTGAGGTATTTCACTCACGTGACCAAGTCATGTGACGCTGCCATTTTGGACGGCACGGCTCGAATCAGTTTGAATGCGAGGAAGGCGACAAACGAAAAACATAAAAGAAAAAGGAGCGAGATGCAGAAAACACCTTCACTATCCAGTGATGTAGGGCATTTACAGGGCGAGCAGAGGGAGAGGTATTTGCAAAAATTGAGGTTAGCAGGCTTAGAGAACGACGTTTACCTGCTTCCACCAGGATTGTTCACTGACGTACGGAAGTACACGAAGCCCTCGTCTCTGACTTCGGCCCACATGATCTGTATACCTATGTCATTAAAAACCCATCGCCATACACAGGTATTGATCTGAAAGCGTATACGAGTTTGGATGCCTACAAATAGTGGCATTTGAACTAGTGTCAGGCTGGGTAACAGGCCTACATCAGCGGGTCGTCCCTGGAGCTGGTGGTCGCCATCTGATTACAGCTAAGGTTTGTTCACATTTTCATTTACTTTTGGTCCTCAGGATAAACAAAATGTTATTAAATGTCATTGAAATAACTTCTTAGTCTGTTGAGACATGGCCCGTTATAAATTTGCTGTTACCAGGAAATGACCAAGAACTGTATTATTTGGGTCGGTGTAGTTGTAGCAGTGTATTAGCAGCTAGCTGTTAGCACTAGCTAATGTCAACAACATCGTAGCTAGTATGTTACTGTAGCAATATTTACGTTCAGTCATTTGGATGACTGTTAAAACCTTTCAGTCTCAAGTTTTTCCTTTACTGGATTTACTAGTTTACTGAGCTAGTGCGCTCTCCGGCCGAGCCGGGAGCCATCGCGCGCTCTCCGGCCGAGCCGGGAGCCATCGCGCGCTCTCGGGCCGAGCCGGGAGCCATCGCGCGCTCGGCGGCCGAGCCGGGAGCCATCGCGCGCTCGGCGGCCGAGCCGGGAGCCATCGCGCGCTCTCCGGCCGAGCCGGGAGCCATCGCGCGCTCGGCGGCCGAGCCGGGAGCCATCGCGCGCTCGGCGGCCGAGCCGGGAGCCATCGCGCGCTCGGCGGCCAAGCCGGGAGCCATCGCGCGCTCGGCGGCCGAGCCGGGAGCCATCGCGCGCTAGCTCAGTAAACTAGTAAATCCAGTAAAGGAAAAACTTGAGACTGAAAGGTTTTAACAGTCATCCAAATGACTGAACGTAAATATTGCTACAGTAACATACTAGCTACTGTTGTTGACATTAGCTAGCTTGCCGTCCAAAATGGTGGACACCGGGGCGTCACGTGACCCTGTGACGTCAGGTGAAATACCTCAATAGAGGCCCATTTCCAGCAACTCTCACTCCAGTGTTCTAATGGTACAATGTGTTTGCTCATTGCCTCAGAAGGCTAATGGATGATTAGAAAACCCTTGTACAATCATGTTAGCACAGCTGAAAACAGTTGCGCTCTTTAGAGAAGCTATAAAACTGACCTTCCTTTGAGCAGATTGAGTTTCTGGAGCATCACATTTGAGCAATTCCAGCGTTATGGACGCGACACTTGAACTCAAAATGGCAACAAATGACCCAGTGCATGTTTTATTGTCTCCCAGTATTTAAACAGGTGTTGCATATTTTAAGGCTGTACCATACTGGAGAAGTGATAGAACAAGAACAATTCCCATAGTACATCTCGGACATGCCAGAAAATGCCAATAAAAGATGCGTTATGGATGTGACAGAAAAAGTATCACTTTTCTTGGGTGACTGTACATTTTTATCAAACTCTGTGAAATTGTAAACCTAATGTCGAAATGGAGATATGGATTTGATAGAGGGGTCCAAGGTGAATATTAAAAAATCTTTGTTTAAAATATTTTGTATTTCATGCAGAGTTTCGGAAGGAAAAGTCAGCGTTATGGATGTGACGAAATTCCGTTATGGATGTGACGCGTCTGAAATAGACATGGCGTATGTTTAGAAAATCAGCAATTTAACCACCATAACCCTTTGAAAAACTCTCTAAATATCAGCTAAAACTATCAAAGTTCTTAAATCATATTTAGGATGGCTATTGTTTTGCGGATTTTAGCATACATTTCTGTGGCTTGTGGCAATAATATAGAATTGTACATGATCAAAGTTGATTTTAGCTTGGGTTTTACATTATAAGAAAGAAAGACTGAGTGACATATTAGGTTGGTTACAAATTGGTTCAGCTTATTCACATCTGTAAAATACAGGCCTAGGTGATATCTCTGGGAGTGGTTTTGATGTATTACGGTACATGTTGCTTTATTTTTGCATGGTGAGGTCGACATTTACATGGAATTGCCCATTTGTAGGGTCGATTAAATGCCCAAAATAGCCAGAAAAATGTCTTGACTATATTTTCTATTCATTTTACAACGTGTGGTGGTAAATAAAAGTGTGACTTTTCATGGAAAACACAAAATTATCTGGGTGACCCCAAACTTTTGAACAGTAGTGTATACCGCATGACACATTTCTGAATACGCGGTACGGTAAATTGCAAAGTAGCCAAAAAAAAAAAAAAAAAACACCACCACCAACAAAAAAAAACAAACAAACCCCAACTCCCCAAGGATCATTGTTGGTAAATTACAAGCAAAAGTAAACTCTTGGGTTTTCCAAGTCTCCAAAACCACCATCAGACTCCACCTCCATACCAACAGATTATTTAGAAGGTTCCAGGAAAAGCCTTTTCTGTCAGTTAACCACAAACAATCCCCTGAAGTTTGTGAAATGCTACGATAACTTTGACTGGAACCGTGTTCTCTGGTCTGATGGAACAGAAATGGAGTGTTTTTCCAACAAAAACTCGCGGTGTGTTTGGTGTAAAAAGAAGGATGGCTATAATGAAAAGGACCCGATCCTAACTGTAAAATATGGTGGAGGTTCTGTGATGTTTATTATTGGGGCGGTTTTTCCTCCAAAGACCCTGGAAACCTTGCTAGGGTTCACGGCGTCATGGACTCCATGAAATACCAGGAGATTTTAAATCAAAACCTGGCTGCCTCTGCATTTTCGGAAACTAAAACCGGGTCGTCTTTGGATCTTCCAGCAGAACGATGATCCGATGTCCAAATCAACACACAAATGGTTCGCTGAGCACAGAATCAAGCTTCTGCCCTGGCCATCTCAGTCCCCTGAGCGGAACCCCAGTGAAAACCTGAAGAGCAGAGAGCACAAGAAAGGGTCGAGAACCCTGGATGATCTGGAGAGAGTGTGTAAAGAGGAACGGGATCTGATGTCCTGCTCTAGATCTCCAACCTTATAAAACGTGATCGGAGAGACTCAGGGCTGTTTTACTGGCAAAGGAGTGGCAAAGTATAAAATACAGGTAATCGTGCCACATATGTTTTTGTTGAAAACTATTATTTCTTGATGAGGAATTTGTTTTTGTCTGAATATATTTATTTTAATGAAAGGTTGGAATTTTCCCCTTTTTTTTTCAGCGCGAGATGAAGTGACTTTACCAAAAGGTGTATATTTTTTCCCCTCACCCTTGAAATTAATCTTTGCAAGGGGTGCCAATAATTATGGAGGGCATGGATATTTATTTATAAAACTTTGGGTCTCATCTCAACACAACACGAAGCTGTATTATCCAAATTTCCTGAAGATCTCGAGAAGAAGGAAAGCGCTTTCATTCTTTTTTTTCAGTGATATTGACTCTCCGGGGGTCACTTTGAAACTCCAGCCTTGTTCGTGAAAACTAAACTACTCGTTTAAAAAATACATTTTACATTCTGTAACGGGCGGCACGGTGGTGTAGTGGTTAGCGCTGTCGCCTCACAGCAAGAAGGTCCGGGTTCGAGCCCCGTGGCCGGCGAGGGCCTTTCTGTGTGGAGTTTGCATGTTCTCCCCGTGTCCGCGTGGGTTTCCTCCGGGTGCTCCGGTTTCCCCCACAGTCCAAAGACATGCAGGTTAGGTTAACTGGTGACTCTAAATTGAGCGTAGGTGTGAATGTGAGTGTGAATGGTTGTCTGTGTCTATGTGTCAGCCCTGTGATGACCTGGCGACTTGTCCAGGGTGTACCCCGCCTTTCGCCCGTAGTCAGCTGGGATAGGCTCCAGCTTGCCTGCGACCCTGTAGAACAGGATAAAGCGGCTAGAGGTAATGAGATGAGATGAGACATTCTGTAACGTTTCAACTCGAATGTACTTCAAGTCCTCATGGTACATTTCGTGTAAAACGCAACCCTGTTACTCATTAAAGAGCAAAATATAAGACTCTGTGATGAGATAACATGTTAACACACATGATTAAATGGTAAATTGAATTTTTTCTTTAAATTAAGTGCTGAAAAAAGAAATAAAGAGCGACATGGCAGCGTAATGGTGGAACGAGTGAAGGTGTGTGTCGTGTAGCTCGAGGGCAGCAACTGGAGAAAACGCAGGAATGCCGAGAACAACAAAGAAGCCAAACCATCATGTGGAGGTGGAGCAGAAAACAGGTGACCTGGAGGACAAACAATACACACACACACACACACACACACACGTGCGTTTCAACACACTTCAGAATGATCTCATCTTTCTCATCTCATCTCTAGCCACTTTATCCTGTTCTACAGGGTCGCAGGCAAGCTGGAGCCTATCCCAGCTGACTACGGGCGAAAGGCGGGGTACACCCTGGACAAGTCGCCAGGTCATCACAGGGCTGACACATAGACACAGACAACCATTCACACTCACATTCACACCTACGCTCAATTTAGAGTCACCAGTTAACCTAACCTGCATGTCTTTGGACTGTGGGGGAAACCGGAGCACCCGGAGGAAACCCACGCGGACACGGGGAGAAGATGCAAACTCCGCACAGAAAGGCCCTCGCCAGCCCCGGGGCTCGAACCCGGACCTTCTTGCTGTGAGGCGACAGCGCTAACCACTACACCACCGTGCCGCCTGATCTCATCTTTATGACGCAAAATAAAATAACTCATTTCTCATCTCGTGTACCTTTTCCTACTCCATGGCCTTCATCATTATCTCTCCTTGTATTTTTGTCTCTTTGTATTGTTTAAAATTATTTTCCTTTTTTTCCCCCCCCTCCTGCTGTCATGTTCTCATCATACACACAACTCTTCTTTCTCCAAACACGAGAAAGAAGGAACAGAGATCGTGGTGCCATTCATTACACCCTGTCTCCTGTGTAACTGCTGCTTTCAGGTCGTCCTGCAACTCCTTTCTCATACCTTCCTTATGACTCCTCCATGAGTGTGTTGTGAAACCGTGTGTGACTCACCTGTCCAGGGATGTGCTTCCATGAACTTTTCACCTCAAACCAAGTGTACGGATGGAGATGTTTACAGTTTAAAAAAAAAAAAAAAACTAAACGTGCCTGAATACTTTTTTCTGCTCCTTGTTCCTAATTAGAAAGATGTTCCAGGTTTTATCCCGCACAATGGCACATTGCTTTCTTGATTAGACAAAGAAAGGAGTTGAACACCTTCTCGTAAACGTTCTGAATGATCAGGATGTTCAGTGGAATATTTATTTAGACCTCGTTGACGTTCAGCTGTATCCCGAATGAAACCTGTTCACAGGGGAAAGTGAAGAATAGACGTGTTTAACGTGCGTATCACGGGTAAATTCAGGCGCAAGATCAATGTAATTCTCCTATTTTATATTAAACTTTGGTCAAATATCTAACATTCTGCATTTTTTTTTTTTACCTTGCGCAATAGCAGAAAAATGTAGTTGAAATCGAGCCATTTGAGGCGGATTGGTCCGCCTCTGAAAAAACTTGGCATTTGGATTTCCCGGCAAACATTGATTTTCGTGACGTCGCGTGCGGGACGCCTCCCTCTGAATCCTACGTCAGCGCTGGTTTGTTTATGAGAAAACGACCTGGTGGTTTTCTGCAAATTTCTTCAACATTATCGCGTAATTATTAAAATGGTTAACAGATGTATCGTAGGAGGGTGTAGCAACACCAATCTTGATGGGATTAGTACTCATCATTTCCCAAAAGACCGGACAATGAGAGAGAAATGGGAGCGCTTGGACTACACAGGCTGTGCACTGAAACCGTGCAAAGCTCTCGCAGCCTGCTGGCGCTTCCACAGGTGACGTCACGAATCTGGCTCCAGACTCCCTTGGGATTTTTCCAGACGCGTTTTGTTATTTTTTTTTTCGGCTGTAGACAGATGGCCTTGTGCAAAATTACCTTTCTGGATGAGTATGTAAAGGGACATTCATATAATAAAAAAAAAAAAAACAACCCATGAAATTGGTCCAGAATATGCACTTTTACCTAAATGTTCTCCCCGTGTCCGCGTGGGTTTCCTCCGGGTGCTCCGGTTTCCCCCACAGTCCAAAGACATGCAGGTTAGGTTAACTGGTGACTCTAAATTGAGCGTAGGTGTGAATGTGAGTGTGAATGGTTGTCTGTGTCTATGTGTCAGCCCTGTGATGACCTGGCGACTTGTCCAGGGTGTACCCCGCCTTTCGCCCGTAGTCAGCTGGGATAGGCTCCAGCTTGCCCGCGACCCTGTAGAACAGGTTAAAGTGGCTACAGATAATGAGATGAGATGAGATGGGTGTGATGTATTAGAGAACACCGACATCTAGTGGTAGTAAAGTGAATTAAAAGGAAAAGACCTGGCTTTACTTGTCTGTCTGTGAAGATTCTCAGTCATCCAGGTCATAGTAAACTGTGGGTGGTAAAAGAGAGCAACTGGACTTGTGTGAAGATTCTTGAAGATGTTTCACCTCTCATCCGAAAGGCTTCTTCAGTTCTGTCTGACTAATAGGGAGTATCAGGTATTTATCCTGTCACGGACGAAAAGCAATTCTAAGGTGTCGTTGAGTCATCCTGTTGGTGTGGGTTATTGCGGGCTGGGTGTGAACGGCCTAAACCCAACGACGCTCTTGGCCATTCACACCCAGCCCCAGTGGCCCACACCAACCGGATGACTCAACGACACCTTAGGATTGCTTTTCATCCATGACAGGATAAATACCTGATACTCCCTATAGATAGTTTTTCACTGACGTCACGGCATTCCGGGGAACGCCCTCCAGCCACCATCTTGTGGGTCAAACAAAACGGAGCATCGCCATAACCGGCTACGTTATCTCGGACGAATTTATGAAGTTATATAGTCAGTTTTCTAAAATAAAGATCAATGTCGGCAAAATCAAGCAAACAGAAGTATATAGATACATTAGACGACATCTCACGACAATTGTATGCAGCCAAACTGGCCTTGATTGGGGGAATTGACCCCTATGAAGTGGACAAAGACGCATTTTCAAGTGACTATGCAGGGCTGCCATCCATATCGTACCCTGATATTGTGAACTAGTTCGTGAATAGTAAAAGTGCCTACACACTTGACGACCTCAAAGCATACAAGTCGCTGGAGTCATACAATTATTTTGTCTGTGGCTGGGTCCGTGAAGTCCACCATATAAAAACAAGTGACAGTTGTGTCCTAATTACAGCCAAGGTATGTAAACATTGGAATTTTAGAGCTCTCAACACTGCATATAAATATCAGGGATGCAAACAGCGCGCCTTTTGGCGGATGTTTTTAATCGGAAAGCTGCACACATTTGCGCGAAGCTGAGCAAATGTGCGCAGCTTTCCGATTAACTGTTTTTTTCTCATCCTTATACTTCCTATGTTTCATGGACTGTAACGGATTTGCTTATTTAGTAATTTTAATACAGAATTTACTTTGAAATTATAAGCAGACACTCCAACCCCTCCCCCCCCCCAAAAAAAAAAATTGGATCTGCGCAATTCAGCCGTGAAAATGCCGGCATCCGACAAAAACAAACTTAAACACAATTGATTGTTTATTTAAACAACTTACCACTTCGAAAATTATCAGAGCAGACTTTGCTATGCTTGGAAGGCTGATAATCCTTGCGGTTGATTCTCGCAAGCCATAGATTTCTCCTTTGTATGCTGAGCTTCTTTGTTTGCTCGCCTTCGTGCTCCCGTACAGTGGGAATTCCATAAAAACTCCGCTTGACGTCATCATCTGACCTATTACGACAGCCGTGAACACAAGTGTGCACCATTGCTAGCTTAAAATAGCCTGCTTGGGTTCTTTTGCAGACTTTTTACTCGTGCGTTACAATGTGTGCTCAGTGACCCATACGGTAAGCTTGACCCACAAGATGGCCGCCACTAGGGAATCCCTGACTGTGACGTCATGTGAAAACTATGTACTAGTCAGACAGAACTGAAGAAGCCTTTCGGATGAGAGGTGAAACGTCTTCAAGAATCTTCAAGCAAGTCCAGTTGCTCTCTTTTACCACCCACAGTTGACCTGGCTTTACTGATTTCTTCATTGAAAAGGTTCATTTTAAAAGACATTCATGCAGGAGTGTTCACGGCCTATGTGTTTAATATATACACAGTGTCTGGCACAGTCACACACACATTTTTGTAGTTCCGTCATTGTGGGGACTCACTGATGTAATGCACTCCCTCGCCCATTATCCAAACCATCACAACGAAATGCTAAACCCCAATCCTTACCATAACATCATTCTAACCTCAATCCTAAAACTAAGCCTTAAAGTGCATATTCTGGACCAATTTCATTTTTTTTTTTATATGAAAGTACGTCCCTTTACACACTCATCCAGAAGGGTAATTTTGCACAAGGCCGTCTGTCTACAGCAGAAAAAAATAAAACAACAAAACACATCTGGAAAAATCCCAAGGGAGTCTGGAGCCAGATTCGTGACGTCAGCTGCGGAAGCGCCAGCAGGCTGCGCGAGCTTTGCACGGTTTCAGTGCACAGCCTGTGTAGACCAAGTTTAGCAGCGAGCGATTTTGCATTGAAATATGGAATTGTCACCCGAGTGTAATGTTACTTCACCTTTGGATGAAGAATATAATGAGATGTCAGAATTGGGGCTTCATCTGTTTGGATTTGATGATGATTCAAGTAGTGAAGACAACGGAGACAACACCGGGGATGTAAATAATACGGTCGTTTTCTCATAAACAAACCAGCGCTGACGTAGGATTCAGAGGGAGGAGTCCCGCAAGTGACATAACGAAAATCAATGTTTGCTGGGAAATTCAAATGCCAAGTTTTTTCAGAGGTGGACCAATTCACCTCAAATGGCTCGATTTCAACTGAATTTTTCCTGGTATAGCGCAAGGTAAAAAAAAAAAAAAAAAAATTGCACAAAATGCAAAATGTGACAGATATTTGACCAAAGTTTAATATAAAATAGGAGAATTACATTGATCTTGCTCCTGAATTTACCCGTGATACGCACTTTAACCCTCAAACAGCCCTCTGAAGAAGTGAGGACCAGACAAAATGTCCTCACTTTCCAAAAAAAGTCCTAACTCTGTTACTTTAAAAACAAATAATTTAATAAATATAAAATTATTATTATTTGTTTTTAAACTAACAGAGTTAGGACTTTTTTTGGAAAGTGAGGACATTTTGTCTGGTCCTCACTTCTTCAAAGGGCTGTTTGAGGGTTAAAGTGCATATCACGGGTAAATTCAGGAGCAAGATCACTGTAATTCTCCTATTTTGTGTTCCGGTCCTCAGTATGTAGCAAAGTACACACACATACCTACCCACCCCTTTGTGGGGACGCTTATTAACATAATGCACTCCCTAGCCCATTACACAAATCACCACAACTAAATGCCTAACCACACCCCTTACCAAAACATAAACTTAGTTTTAGGGATCGGGTTAGAATTAAGTCTTAACCCTCAACTAGTCCTTTGAAGAAGTGAGGACCAGACAAACGGTCCTCACTTTCCAAAAAAAAAAAAATCAATCATGTTCCAGTCCACAAGTCCCCCCCCACCACATTGTATTTCTAGCTTTGTGGGGATTCACCAACAATACACTCCCAAGTCCATTACCCTAACATCAACCGTCACAACTAAATACCCAACCCCACCCCTTACTCGAACATAAAACTCTAACTCTCAGACAACACTTTGAAGAAGTGAGGACCAGCCAAAACACACAGATCGTTGTGGGGACTCATTAACATAATGCATTCCCTGGCCCCTTATCCAAACCTTAACCATCACAACTAAATGCCCAACCCCAGCCCTTACCCTAACCGTAACCTAAACCTGCTACCTTAAACTAAGTCTTAAACCTCCAGCAGCCCTTTGAAGAAGTGAGGACCAGACAAAATCGTCTTCGCTTTCCAAAAATGTCCCAATTCTGTTGGCGTTTATATAAAAACAAAAAGACAAAAAAAAAAAACCAAAACCCACTCACATATGATCCGGGTGGCACGGTGGTGTAGTGGTTAGCACTGTTGCCTCACAGCAAGAAGGTCCTGGGTTCGAGCCCCGGGGCCGGCAAGGGCCTTTCTGTGCGGAGTTTGCATGTTCTCCCCGTGTCCGCGTGGGTTTCCTCCGGGTGCTCCGGTTTCCCCCACAGTCCAAAGACATGCAGGTTAGGTTAACTGGTGACTCTAAATTGAGCGTAGGTGTGAATGTGAGTGTGAATGGTTGTCTGTGTCTATGTGTCAGCCCTGTGATGACCTGGCGACTTGTCCAGGGTGTACCCCGCCTTTCGCCCGGAGTCAGCTGGGATAGGCTCCAGCTTGCCTGCGACCCTGTAGAACAGGATAAAGCGGCTAGAGATAATGAGATGAGATGTATGATCCGGTCCTCAATATGTAGCATGTACACACACGTTTGACTTCTGTAAGAGTCCGGTGTGTAGAACACGGTGTAACACCCCTGTGCTTGGTTCAGATGTACAGAAAGACTCTTCACATTGTTCATAAGCATGTCATTACTATTGAAAACACTCACAGACACACCGCTTTCATTTTCCTCGAGTTTATTAGCAGTGATGAAGATTGTTGAAATGGAACGTTGCCCTCCTCTTCATTACCACAGGAGGAAATGCAGACAGAGCAACACGCAAAATGAAATTAATTCAAATTTTTAACAGTCAAAACATGGCACAACTTAAACAGTGATGGAGAGAAGGGAAACGTGAGAGAGAGAGAGATTTTTTTTTTTCCCCTTCTATGTTCTGATAGGATTCGTTTAATATTTCTTACAGCGCAGGCAGCACGGCCTGGACTCAGGAGTAAGCAAGTTCTCAACACTGCGCATCGTTGAGCGGTTAGATGAAGACAAATACACATGCTCAGACATACACACAGACAGATAGATGGACAGACAGACAGACAGACAGACAGACGTACCAGTTGGAACGGCACAACAGAACGCAACACGCAGTAGAAAAATGTATACGCTGACATAGAAACCTTTCCAATGTACAGAATAAACAGTCGAGTTTCGGTACGATGATCTCTCCCTGCTCTCGCACGGCTTTACAACTGTAATTCGTGGGCTTGGAACCAAGAGGTGAAATCAAGGGTTTCGATTAGTGTGCATAATTATACATACATATCGATATATAGCTAGTAACTCTAAAATCGACAGGGAATAAGTGCTTATTATGGATCGAATAAAAGACTTATGCTTGATGTGCATCCCCTAAAACAGGATTTCTGTGCATCAAAAGGTTGTGTATGTGCATCCACCGCGGCTTCCAGCTCCACACCAGAAGGATTGAATTTTTAAAAAAAATAAAATAAAACGGCAGAACAAAAGAAGTAGTTGTTCAGCACATTCTTAAAAGGTTAAACACCACCAATAACAAAAAAAGTGTGCTGCAGTACGTACTACATGACTAACCGAGTTAGAGGTGTGCATCAGGGAAAGGGTGCGTTTACTTTCTCACACACACACACACACACGGTCAGATATAAAGCTTGCAGGAAAAAGGAATACCACGTTCATTATTATCATCAGAGGAGCGGAAAAGCTCTTGGTGGCGTCAGAGGAACAAAACGTGCAATTATTAGAAAACTACCAACGTCATGTCAGAGCGACACGCCGACGCTGATTATTTTCCCTGAACAGCACATCCCAGGGTGATTTATTCCTCTGGAACAGGAATACCACAACATTTGAGGATTAAACAATACTTTAACTCATGAGAACAGGAACCAAGTGATGTTCCATCACATATTAAACAATCAATCAATCGCTCCATCACCAGCGTCGCTCTCCTCCTTTCGCCAGTTAATAAGACAGAAGAGACATTTCAGTGAAGCTCGTCATGTTACCGAGAAACCGGAAAGCGTCCTGAAGACTTTCCTGTGGTGGAAAAACCGTTACGGTTCTGAATCGAGAGTTGAGCAGCGCTGGGTCAGTGTTTCCTCTCCATCCTGTTTAATACGTTTGATTATGTATATTATGGGATCATGAGATTGAGCAGGACTAGGATTTAAAAAGTAAACCCACGCACACCTCGACTCCACAGAGCTCCTGAAGGGACAGTCCCTCCCCTCCCCCCAAAAAAACCCACCCTTTACATACACCAACAAAAATGAAAAAAGAAACTTATCACACAACACAGGAGATAGTTTTACATCCCCCCCCCAAAGACTTTTTTTTCCTTAAAGCAAATGAAAAAGTGCGTGCAGCGTAAGCAATAATTACCTGATTAACATTACAACATGAACTTGTCTTCCGGGGGTGGGGGAAGGGTTTAAAAATAATACGTAATACATTTTCCATTTTCACAAGATTCCCCCCCCCCCAACAGAAACAAAACAGTAAAGTGGTGCACAAATAATATATATAAAACACCCCCTCCCCAAATTTATTGATTAAAAAAAAAAACCCTCATGTGAGCGGAAAGTTATCGATAATTTTGTTTTCATGCGATTTTTTTTTTTTAAGTATGTATTCAGGCGGCGCGGTGGTGTAGTGGTTAGCGCTGTCGCCTCACAGCAAGAAGGTCCGGGTTCGAGCCCCGTGGCCGGCGAGGGCCTTTCTGTGCGGAGTTTGCATGTTCTCCCCGTGGGTTTCCTCCGGGTGCTCCGGTTTCCCCCACAGTCCAAAGACATGCAGGTTAGGTTAACTGGTGACTCTAAATTGAGCGTAGGTGTGAATGTGAATGGTTGTCTGTGTCTATGTGTCAGCCTTGTGATGACCTGGCGACTTGCCTTTCGCCCGTAGTCAGCTGGGATAGGCTCCAGCTCGCCTGCGACCCTGTAGAACAGGATAAAGCGGCTACAGATAATGAGATGAGATGAATGAGTATGTATTCATGTTAACAGATGTTTAAAATTTTTTTTTTTTTTTGCAAAAGGTCCCTTCAGGTTCTCTGTACAACTCCGATCACATCATTTGAAAAGAAAAGGAGGGGAGAGAAAAAAAAAAAAAAAAAAAACCCCACACACCCCAACCAAAGACACCAAAACGTCCTTTTTTTTTAAAGGAAAAAAAAAAAAAAAATCTCATGAAAACAGAAAATTATTTCCAGCTGTATAACTTTTAATTTTCATAAGATTTAAAAAAAAAAAAAATAAAAAAAAAAAAACCAGTAAACAGTTTGCACACAATAATTCTCGAAACAAAATTACATCACACCATGCTCTTTTCCTTTTTTTTTTGGGGGGGGGGGGGGGGGGGGGCACAAACCAAAAAAAAAAAAAAAACCCCTCATGTGAGCAAAAAGTTATTGATAATTTTCTGTTTTCATGTGTTTTTTTTTTTTTTTAAAAGTGTGTATTCATGTTTATGGATTTTTTTTTTTTTTTTTTGTAAAGGTCCCTTCAGGTTCTCCATGCGACTCTGATCACATCATTTGCAAAGAAAAGGACAGAAAAGAGGGGGGGGGGGGAACTGAGCTTTTCTATGGTCTGAATTAAAACACTACTAAAGATTCAGACCAACTCACGTGAACTGATCTCTAACACGACTGTCAGGAAGTAAGTCGAGGAGAAAAAAGTAGTGAAGGTGCGTTATAGCATTAAAAGAAAAAAAAGAAAAAAAAGAAAGCAAGCAGGTGGTTAAACCAGAGGATAATCAACATTTAAAAAGCATTAATAACCTTATGTTTATCTTGGATACGTGTTAATTATCTTGGTGATGCAGTGAAATGTCTCGTGAGCCAGCTTCAGAAACAGAAAGCAGCAATGAAGCCAAAGAAACCGGCAGATTTCGAGCTTTTTATCTCAAGCAGGAAATCGTTGCTTGGGGTTTTTTTTTTTCTCCCCACCTCTGGAGCCGGCAGTGTTTATGACCCTGGGACACAGAACGCTAAAATGATCCACATGGCTTTCGACTACAGTTTAAAAATCAGATTCATCAGACAGACGAAAAGGAAAAAAAAAAAAAAAAAAAAAACCCAGAGCAAAACAGACACCCTTTTTTTTTTTTCTTTTTCATTTTTTGGCAATAACACTGTTGGTACATTTCACTCCCCCCCGCCCCCACCCCCATTTCATTCTCCTTGCATCATTTCCTAAATTATTCATTTTTTTTTTTTTTTTTAAGTATTTTCTCCTTTACAAGGACCTCCAGTCTGTTGTTAGAAATTAGTATCCTATTCGTAATCGCTATAATTTCTGTTACGCACTGATCTGTCGACGTTCTGTCAAGATAATACAATTTAAAAATACATAAAGTGCTACTCATTATATATATAATAATATATGAATCAATTATCTTGTGACGAGATAAAATAGATGAAAAAAAGATTAAATCTTAATATTTGCTTCCTGACACTAAAAAAAAAAGAAAATCAAAAACATCTTCAGCCTGACGACACTCGCTTTAAATGATAAATCCATGAGCTTGAGAAGAAAAAAAGGAGAGAGAAAAAAAAAAAAGAGCCCTGTAACTCTGAAACGCATGAAAAGAAATAAAAACAAGCAGTGTTGAGAGGAAGGAGGAGAAAAAAAAAAAAAAAAAAAAAGCTGGGTGCCTTTTCAGGTGCATCAAACAAACTTGTCGTGTCACGCTAAAAACAGTAGATTCTGTGCAAAAAAAAAAAAAAATACATACAAGAGATTAAGAGATGAAGCAAAGACGCTCGAATGAAACTATGAGCTGAAACAGAACCGAGGTGCTGAGGCGATTTTAGCGTCCGTGATGCGGATTAACTCATCTACTCGTCCACTGCGATCTAAGAGTTCGTATAAAACTGAAAATGTAAAATGGTTTAAAAAAAAAAAAAAAAAAAAAGAAGAAGTCAGACTGTTGCTTCGTCTCTGCTGCGGGTGCACCGGCACGATTACAAGGTGACGCGAAAGGTGAAAAAAGACGACGATAAGACTAGTGAATCTTCCAGAGGACGTACGCAGACAGCAGTTTGCAAGTCGAGTCTCGCCTAAGTGCACCCTGGAAACCTTAATTTCATTTCTAATTTAAAGTAGAACTGAAACGAAATTGAAAAAAAAAAAAAAAAAGGCAGAAAAACAAACATGACTCATTGAAATTCATTCACAAAATTAAGACAATTATCCCAAGGCCTTAGCAAGTGCCAGCTCGACCTACGTGTTTTTTTTTTTTTTTTCCTTTTTCTTTGTGTGTGTATCCCCTGAAACATTGAACAGTTCATCATCGGTGATTCAACTCCCCCAGTCACTAGAGGGCGCCGGTTTATTTCATGCCCGTCAAAAGGATTTCAGTGTGTTCGAACACGTGAGCGCAGTGCGTCCGAATGCGAGGTGCTTCCTCTTCTCAGGCAGCCAGCAGGACGAAGTCCGCCTTCTCCGCTTTTAAAAGAAAAGCTGTACTGTAAGAGTTTGTGAAATCGTGAACATCCCTTTTTAAAAAAAAAAGTCTTCGGCAAAGAAAAAAAACAAAAAAAACAAACCAGGTCCTGCTTTAGAAGCAGAGCGTCTTGGCTCCAGGTCCTTGGTTCCCGTCCGTTATTCAGCCGACCCATTTGATCCACTCCGCGCTCAGCCTCTTTAAAACACTCCGTCTCGAGAGCGGCCTTTGTTCCGAGTCACGATGTTTGTTTCCGAGTCCGAGGCTGTGACCGGTTTTCCTTGAAGCGCGCCTTATTCTTAGAGGAGTCCGGCCGAGGAGACGGCGTGTCCAGACTGAGCCTCACTGATCAGGACCGTTCTTCGATTCACTGTAGAGCACGACGCGATTTGGATCTGGAAATGAAGGGGAAAAAAAAAAGTGCCATTTCAATTCGATCGTAACAGCGTCTCTTTCATGCAGAGTTCTCCAGAAAATCCAAAGTAGCCAGCTTTTTTAAAAATAAATAAATAAATAAAAATGGGTAGGCGGCTCTGGAGCTTGCAGCAGTGAAGCTGCACAAAAGCCACACTAAAGGGGTGTTCACACGGCACGTATTTGCATTGATGCTGCACCGATGTATTTTGTTGCGATATATCTTACACCGGTGTAAATTTTGTGGAGCGTTCACACGTCACAAACCTGCTTACTAGAGAGAAGCGTGTTAGCACCGGTGCAGCCCCGCTTGCGTTCACACGGCAGTTTTTGCGACCGTGCTATACGATAGTAATAATGCGGAAATGAAATACGCGCATGCATGAAAAATGTACTTCCTTTTCCCGGTTGTCATGGCATCACCAAGTGCCGGGAAAACAACGTGGATGAAGACACCAGTGTTGCCAGATACTGCTGACGTTTTCCAGCCCAAAAGCCGCCAAAATGCACTTAAAACCGCCCAATCTGGCAACACTGGAAGACACGCAGTTCTGTTGTTGCTGATATCCGCCATTTTGGAAGCGCAAAATACCAGGATGCAAATTATGCAATGCCCGTATGTAATCAACTCTCCTCACGCGTAGCGAGTCTACCCCTGTAGCGTTCAGACGTCCCATTTTATATCGGTGCTGCCCCGCAAACTAGCATTTACTCCGGAGTAAATTTCTTAAACCACCTCCCGAGCAGGGTTAGATTTGCACCGGTTGAAGCAGCTTTCAGGGGCGACACCGGTATAACTTTGTACCGTGTGAACGCTCTACCGGGGCAGCCCCGGTGCTACACCGGAGTAAAAGTTGCCGTGTGAACACCCATTAATACTACAGGGCTCTGGCCCTCCAGAAATTTTTGAAATTTACAGGCCTTCTGGTGCATTCTCAGCTAATAAATTACTAACCAGTAAAATACTTGCAAAATCTGTATGAAATTTCCCTCCAGATGTGTGTGTGTCTCTCTCCTCAGTTCCCTTCTGTAGTACGCTGCCTAGATCTGTAACATAACTCTGGGTTTCCCCTAAAGCATCATACTGTAGCGATCCCACTACGCTTAATTTACTGACCGATACGCTTATCGACATGCTGCTACGCATTAAACCGCCGCCACGACACTTACAATTTAGGCCTACATGGACTGCATCAAAGTAGGAATTGTGCATTTTTTCTACACCAAACAAAGTTCAGAATTTTAATGCATCCTGGGACGCCGGGCTCCTGACTTGAATTTTTCCCGATTGCCTTGGCAAATCTGTTATATTACGTTGTTGAACAAACAAAGCAAAAAAGTGAACAGAACGAAAAGGTCACACCAGCGTGGTCACGTTTACGTGACGTCATGGCAACTGCGGATCTCTGGCTATGGGCTTTGGATGCAATATTTTATTGGACTTGGTGCTTGGTTCAACGAGCAGCATATTTGTTATGTACTCATCATGTAGATTCAGCTAAACACCATAAAACATGCTAGATCTAGGCCCTGGCTTGTCCATATTTGAGCTTACTTGTCATAATAAGGCATTTTTCTTTATTGGGAATTTCCCATAACATTCCGGCACGAAACCTGCCTCGGAATATCGGTAGGCATCGGTCTGCCTTCAGCATCTCCGGTGTATTTAGAAACCCCAAATGCGAAATAGTTCAGGATGTCGTAGTGTCCCAAATCCGGTAGCTGGTTTGCCAAACACTAAGTGGAATAAAAACTGTGTGTGTGGGTAAATTAACAATAAACAGGTTGAACTGGCAAAAATCCGCTCTCGAGGTCATCAGAAGCCACGAAACGAACCCTTATATTTCAAAATTTTCCGGTGGAGCATGCCCCAGGATCCCCGTTTGCATCCCATTCCCCTGTGTGTGGGGTGGGGTTACGCTTTACAGTTTTTCTAGGGGAAACCCTGATAACTACACGGTGTAACATAACTATATGCTACAGCGTGGTCACGTGGTCCAGCTCAGCCAATCAGAGCGCGAGAGTCGATCAGCAAATATAGTGTCGCATCCAGGTCATACTAGACCAAAATCGAAGACAATTTCGTGGTGGAATAATTGGATTTGCAGCAAATTATGGGCAGCGGAGACAATATTTAAAAAATAAATTATCTATAAAATCACTTGAACGGCAAGTTTTTTTTTTTTCCTGGGATCGAGTAGCTGGCGCAGATCACCACCGGTTGCCAGAGCTTGTGGACATCTCTGTTCACGCATAACTTCCGAGTTCGGAAGCAGCAGCAACGCGAGTGGTGTGTACTTCCAGATATGTACATCTGGAGGATTAAATGTGACATTTATTCAAAAGCACAGAGCCAAAGCATCCTGAATCGTAAACAATTTCCTGTACACTGACGTTTCTCTTTCAAAGATATGAAGTTTATCTTCTCATGCTGAAAATATTTTCACTTGTGAGAGAGATATATATTAGTGCTGTCAAGCGATTAAAATATTTAATCGTGATTAATGTCGCGACAGTCATAGTTAACTCGCGATTAATCGCAATTTAATCGCACATTTTTGTCACATAAAAAACCATTGTAATTCTCTTATCAGCATAAAAAAGTGAATGGGCTTGCTTTGTACCAATGTTTTTTTTTTTTTTTATTGCAAAGCATAACACGTCTTGACACAGCCACTGCAAAGTGAAACCTAAGCCGAGCACCGGCGCAGGGCTAGCAAGAGAACCATGAGTGAAATGATCTACTGTTTGAGTTAGTCTCTAATCAGAGAGACAGGTTACACAGTGACGGTAGGCTTGACATGCTTGATTATAATATAAAGTACACTATTATATTAAGTTTAAAGTTGTTCGTTGATAAATATTGCACTGAATCTGATCTTTACTGTTTCAGCTCACTTAACACATTTTGTACTTTTACACTTTCTGCCTGTTGATGCGTCGCGCTGTCCAATCAGAGGCGGCCAAATTTGCATATTACAGGAAGGATTTCTGGGATAGCATTGAGTTTACAGTTCAGAGGGATCTGGCTTCTTTAGACGCTGTCTTCTTAAAACTGAATAAATATTTAAAAAGAGCCAAATGAGCCAGTCTTTTGAACGGCTCTTTTCAAAGAACGGATCACAAAGATGCGGATCCCATCAAAGAGCCATAAATCCCATCTCTACTAGCGCGCCCTGCCCGCGCTGGTTCTTTGGGGGGGAGGGCAGAGGACTCTGGCTGTGCGGGGCGTGGCATTACAGTCTAGCTGCTATCGGTTTTCTAAGCAAAGTCTCTGTTCCAAGTTCCTGGCAGTTTCAAAAGCTTATGAAAAACCTACATCATGTCACAGAGCGTTAATCTCGCGATAAAAAAAATTATCGCCGTTAAAATTGAGTCAAGTTAACGCGTTAATAACGCGACATTTTTGACAGCACTAGTTTTTATATCTTTACTGTTTGGAATAAAGCAATCAATCAATAATAATTGATTTTTCTGTTTTATTCAATTTTACCACTAAAAAATGAATGGCACTTTTATTTATAAATATGATCTAAAAGAGGTCAATTGTAAAATATTAACCATAAATGCTGTCTATATTGCTTATAATAACGCAACATTTTTGACAGCACTAATATATATATATATATATATATATATATATATATATATATATATATATATATATATATACACACACATACACACACACACCCCTGTTCAAAAGTTTGGGGTCACCCAGACAATTGTGTGTTTTCCATGAAAAGTCACACTTTTATTTACCATAAGTTGTAAAATGAATAGAAAATATAGTCGAGACATTTTTCTGGCCATTTTGAGCATTTAATCGACCCCACAAACGTGATGCTCCAGAAACTCAATCTGCTCAAAGGAAGGTCAGTTTTATAGCTTCTCTAAAGAGCTCAACTGTTTTCAGCTGCGCTAACATGATTGTACAAGGGTTTTCTAATCATCCATTAGCCTTCTGAGGCAATGAGCAAACACATTGTACCATTAGAACACTGGAGTGAGAGTTGCTGGAAATGGGCCTCTATACACCTATGGAGATATTGCACCAAAAACCAGACATTTGCAGCTAGAATAGTCATTTACCACATTAGCAATGTATAGAGTGGATTTCTGATTAGTTTAAAGTGATCTTCATTGAAAAGAACAGTGCTTTTCTTTCAAAAATAAGGACATTTCAAAGTGACCCCAAACTTTTGAACGGTAGTGTATACTCTCCACTCGAAGACAAACTTCATATCTTTGCTCAACCTTGTAATATATTTTCTTACAGCAATATTTTGTTGATCTTAAAAAGGTACAGAAACCACGTTTTCAAACAGACAACTCGATAGCCAGCGTAATAGTTGGACTCTTGCAACATTTCCTGATCGTATCATCAATCCCAAGTTACAGCACGCTACAAACCCAAGGAACACTTGTAAGAAAGTCAATAAGAGGTAACTCTTCATGGCTGTGAAGTGTACTTGTCTACCAGGCAAGTATAAACCATTACTTTGGTATCCTAATTATATGAAGATAATTGGTCAAAAAAAGATAAAGTAGTACTTTATCATCAGGACTACAATCTGAATGCATTTTTCACTTCAGAGATTAAAAGTTGACACTTACCTTGCTTTTGCAAATTCAAAATATATTCCATTTCTGAAAAATAAAGAAAAAAAAAACAAGCTTATTATCCGTCCTTACGTTCCTAATGAAGATGCTTAAAAGCACTTGCAAGGAGCCTTTATTTATTCAAATGTTTACATTTACAGACAAACCTTGTGCGTCAAAATATTTGAACACACAAAATTTGTGCGTTAAATATTTGCTTAAGCAAATTCATCTTCCAGACTAGGACCTGCTTAGAGTTCAAAAGTTCACTTAAAGACTACTGGAATTAAATTAGCCTCCGACAAAATCTTTAACATTGTATTTAACAAACGAAATTAAAAAAAAAAAAAAAAAAAAAAAAAAAAAGGGTTTGCATATGGCGAACAGGAAATACGGTCACATGACATGAAGTTAAAAGATATTATTTGCACAAATAAAAAAAGTGATTGTGGTTCACCTTTAGTGTGATATACTACAGCAGCTTTAAGATCAAAAAAGTCCCAGCTGGCCCTCCTCTCGAAGCCCTTAGTGTAGCCTTGCTCTCTGGGCAGGGACAATTTGCGTGGTAGCTCTGCCCCAACGTCCTTAGAGGAAGAGCAAAACACTATTGCACCAGAAACCCCAGGCTCGTCCTTTTGCGTATCCACCTCGAGGTTCGGAGCCTGAGGCGAGCCTTCGGTGGCCACTGACGGGGCGAGGGTTCCTCCTTTACTCATGCTAGTCCGTTTGTCTGGGAACGCTGACTGATCCGGCCTCTGGGGGGCGCCTTGTGTCGCCACAGCAGCAGTGCAGCCTCCCTGAAAGCTCACCTCTCCGGGTTTGGCCTTTGCCGTCGAGCCGCACGCTGGACCGTCCGGGCCACCGCTGGGTTCGTTGATGAACGACAAACCCCACTGGTTTTGGAAGATGTCGCCCAGAGATTTCTGATTGGGTGGGGGGTCGGATTGACGGCCGCTGGGGAGAGAAAGTTGCATATTGGAAGAGGAAGAGGCGGAAAGGGGGTAAACGAACAGATTCGGCTTCCTGGGCTCAAGTGTGGGAGCAGGAGTCGAGGTGGAGGGATTGCAGCTACTGCCGGAGGAAGATGCTACATGATCAGAGCCTGCTGAGGAGACGACTGGCACGGGGGACGAACTGGGGACCGAGCTGAAGTGGGGACCAGGCAGAGGGCAGGTGTTGCCGTCGCCGTTGCTAAAGCTGGCCGAGGTGATGGTTTTCACAGCCGACATGGGCACCTGTGATGGCCTCCCGGGTACCTGTGGAGCAGGAGCGGGAATCTCCGTCCCAGTCTGGGCTGCCTTATTGAGGTTCTCCTTCACTTTGCTTGCATAACTGATCTTAGGCACTATCTTCGCGCTACTGTTGTCCACAGGAAAGACAGGCGGCGGCTTGAACAGAGTCCACGAGTCCTCTTTAGCCGACGCTGCCACTCTCGATTTAGTGGACTTGTCCTCGAATTTTCTCCCACCGCTTTTCCGGTAAACTTCGGACGTCGGTAGCGCAGATGGGGTAGTGGTTGCCTCTCGAGTTTTTGTAAAGCCACTAGGGTGGCCGTCTGTCTTTGAGGAGGCTCGGCTGATTTCCACCTGAGCCGCTGAGGTTCTGTCGGCCAGTTCTAGAGCAGCTGGCCCTGGTTCTTGCTGACTGGCCTGATGCATGGCCTTGACCTGGCTTGAAGCAATCACATTGTCCAAAGATTTGCCGTTCCTCTGGGCTCGGCGCTTCTTTGGTGTGGTGTAACCGCTTTCCGAACCGCTGCCATCGTTGTCCGTACCTGGCTTGCCGGGATAACCGTTAGTGAGTGGCCCACAGTTTAGCGTCACCACGCCGTTTAGAGATGCCAGGGCCTCCTTTTTGCCCTCATGCGCAGTCAACTCTGAGGGCTTGTCATTTTTGCAGTCCATACTGTTTCTACTAGTGTTATTGCCTTTCCTTTCCCCCTTCAGGCCAGTGTGTAAGGGCTGTCTGGAGGGTTTCGGGTTCAAGTCGGATTCTAGTAGGAGTTTATCACCATTTTGGCTCGCTGAGTGCAGAGAGCTGTCTAGGTCAAGGGAAGTGGGAGTCTCCTCTCCCTCAACTACAAATCCATTTATTTTTCCATTCTCTGTGGGTAGAAAAAGGACACACATGCAATTAAAATAAAAATCGAACCAAGTCATCCGATTAACAGAGAGCCCAAGTACAAATCTAAGCCAGGTCTCCTTGCAGGAGGAGGTCACGCCTGGGCAAAGTTTGCAAAAAGTGGGAATATTTGAAACATATGTTAAACAGTAGAGGACCAGACGGATCAGGATGATTGCCTGCCATGAGAAGGGGAGGGGGTGGGGGTGAAGCAAGGTGGCCTGCACATTGTTTGGTCAATCACGAACACACACATTTAAAAAAAAAAGTGCAAATTTTGAACTCAAAACATCATGGATATGCAGATCCGATACAGGGTACCGGCTTGAAACCCCAGTTCAGCACCGGATCAGATCCGACACTTTCCCTTCTGCTTTCCATTGACGTCTTTTCTGCTCTTCGGATGCGTGGTGCTGACTGACAGCACAGATCTTTCACATGAACACACGGCATGACTCGTTTTAAAGCAGGAATGTGTCGTGCTTCTGAGGTTTTGCATAACTTTGGAAAAGAAGCTCGCAGACGACAAGCTCGGCCTCGGAGTAACTAAACAGCGATACGCTGACCTCACCCTATTTTTCACCTCTGTGCTCCTGACATGTCCGTCATATCAGGGATGTCCACAGCACTTTAACACGCTAACAGCAGACGCAGATGCTTACAGGAGAATAAGTGCTGGTTATTGATACAGAATGAGATTACGACCCATTGTGTAAACTGAGTGCCATCAACCAACTAGATGCTGACGAGCTAGCTGAAGAGCACATGATGAGCAAGAATTCATAAGTGACTGAGAAGATACTCAATTACGGCTTGGACAATCCTTTTTTTTTTGAACTGGACACAGATATCAGGTATCTGTCGAAGAGTTGAGCAGCACGACAAAAATATATCCTGAATCTCTTAAGACATGATAGAGGAGATATGCATCATGACTATATTTAGGTTTGCATGCAAGTTCAGTTACAATAGTGTATTTAATGTCTACAAAAATGCATGCAAAATATTTCATACTTTAAAATGACAAAAATAAAATACAAGATTAAATAAAGCTATACTGCCTTTCAGATTTAAGTGTAGGTCATAAAAAGAATTTTCCCCGACACCCAATTATTTTTTGTTTAGTGGACCGAAAGCTCCCGAATTCAAATCACAGACTTCCAATTTTATTTAGTTTAATAGAACAATTAATTAATTTAGAGCCACGTGGCCCTAAATTCTCCACTATTTTTTCCTGCTTCACCATGACGCAATACAAGATACTGCGTCATGCATCCCGTGGTGGGATTTCCCTGTTCGCGCAAGGCATTGTGGGATACAAATTTGAAACCGGAGAGAAAAATGGAGGACGTGAGCGTGCGAATGAAACGTGAAAGACTGACTACAGTAACGGAAAGAAAGTGAGAAGAAAAGACGTTATGTTATATACGAAGGAAAGGAAACGCAGGACCAAACTAATAATAAATATTGGCGCTCAGCGAGCACCTCGGTGTGATCAGCTGTTCGTTTAGCGACAGAATGATGGAACTGTCAGTGCACGCTCAAAGGGAAACCTGTAGATGGTAGTAATGCAACTAGGGATGTTAACCGATGACCGTTTGTTGACCGAATCAACGTTAACCAGTTAATTTTTTTTTTTTGGTTGTCGGTGAAAAAAAAAAAAAAATCAATCGTTTTGAAGCTGCCGATTTTGGAGCGGAGAACCTGGAATTCTGTGTTTGTAAACGCTTGGGGCATGCCATGCGGTGTAAGGACGACGCTGACAAATCAGAAACACCCATTCAGTCATGTCCCGCCCCAGTTGAACACAGCTGCCACCAGTGTTGCCAGATTGGGCGGTTTCCCGCCCATTTGGGCAGTTTTAAGTGGATTTTGAACATATTTTGGGCTGGAAAACGTCAGCAATATCTGGCAACATTGGCTGCCACTTGGCAAAAGAAAATAAAGTGTAGACACAGGGTTTTTAGCTTACAAATTACTCATCTCATTATCTGTAGCCGCTTTATCCCATTCTGTTTTTTTTATTATTATTATTAGAAGGCACATGGAGTTTAGTCCTGCCTTGGCCAGTGCATTCTGAAAGCATGTTTCGGTCTGTAGCCAACAATGCACGTTATTGCAGATCAGATCTCTCCACACAAACTAAAGCCGCAGATGCCGACTTTTTCACAGCTTTTTCATGGACTGTAACGACATTTGCTTATGTAGTAATTTTAATACAGAATTTACTCTGATGAAATTATTCAGACACTCCAACGCGCCCCCCCCCAAAAAAAAAAAATAAAAAAATCGGATCTGCATGAGCCGTCAAAAAGGTGCGCTGTTTGCATCCCTGTTTAAACTCCTAGGTTAACCAACTTTAACCGGCTAATGAGGCTCGGTGGTCGGTCAAGATTTTTTTTTAGTTTTCGCCATCCCTAAATGCAACACTGGATGCCAGCTGCTGTAAAACCCAAAAGAAGGTGGTAAACCTGCACATGCGCACACGGACTTCCTCTGTCTGCTTGACTGCGCAAAGCAAGCGTTTTCATGCACATTTGCTTTAATCCCCTCGAATTAAATAACTTCCCAGCCACAGAATGGCCTGTTATTTTGTCAGATATTACAGAAATAAACAGATATCACAATGAGCAAATTTCAGACGGAACTAAATTTCACCGATTTTATGAAACCGAAAGGCCGTCTAGCTTTAAGTGAAGAATAACATCGAATCAGCCACTTTACTAAACAAATCTTGAAATAATTTAGCACAACATCTACATCAAACTGGATTTCAAAACATGTTATTTTGTTGTTTTTTTAATTATAAAAAAACCCCCACTGGTGAAGCTTTCTGAATGTTTATGGAACAACCTTCCAGTGTCAGTGCTGACAGACAGAGGTGAAGTTGCAACTTTGCAGGTTGGAATTACAACATTTTCCGCCTCGGAAACTTGGTCTTGCAAGGTGATTTTTTTTGGGAGGGGGGGTTAGGGCGCATCAGTTGCCCTCACTTTCATAAAATCTGATGCATTTTTGTTTGGGTGTTCCTTTTCACCAATAAAGACATCCTGTAGAATTTTTTGACCATATTCAAAAGTGTAATGGTGGCACCATGAGGTTCATTTTTTGCCAAAAAACGCTTATTTTATGTTTCTGCGTAAGTTTTGAATCACAATGTTGGACTCCATTTATTGATTCCTTGTGAGCCAGAGATCATGTTAAGAACCTTTGCAAGGGATTGAGAAGCATTAATGTGATTCATAATACATTTGTATTGTTTAAAAGTAGTTGAACAATGATTCAATGAACAGCTAAAACTCAAACTGTGCTTGATAATATATTTAGAATATGTACTAAAAATGTGTATCTAAGATATTTGGTATACTCTATAAGGTGCCATAATGTTTCATGAAAAGTGATCGAAATTGTCGTCAAAAGTCATAAAATAGCAGCTTTTTCCATAACTTTGAGCTCCTGGTGCCACCATTAAACTTTTGAATTTTGTCAAAATATTTCACCCAGTGTGTTTTCTTACCAAAAGGAACATAAAAACAAAAATGCATCATGACTGGAGGAACTTTTCATTTTTAGGGGGCAACTGATGCACCCTAAGGGGGGGTGCTGCCTAGGGATGTTAACCGATGACCGTTTGACCGGTGGTTGACCGAATCAACCGGTTAAATTTTTTTTGGTTGTCGGTAAAAAAAAAAAAAATAAATAAAATCATTTTGAAGCTGCCGATTTTGGAGCGGAGAACCTGGAATTCCGTGTTGTAAACGCTTGGGGCATGCCATACGGTGTAAGGATGACAGCTGACAAATCAGAAACACCCATTCAGTCATGTCCCGCCCTAGTTAAAGACAGCTGACAAATCAGAAACACCCATTCAGTCATGTCCCACCCAGCTGCCACTCGGCGAAAGAAAAGTGTAGACAGGCTTTTTAGCTTACAAATTACTATTCTGTTTTTTTTTTTAATTATTATTAGAAGGCACATGGAGTTTAGTCCTGCCTTGGCCAGTGCATTCTGAAAGTACGTTTCGGTCTGTAGCCAACAATGCATGTTATTGCAGATCATATCTCTCCACACAAACTAAAGCCGCAGATGCCGACTTTTTTTTTGAATCGCGCCGATCCGTTTTTTTTTGGGGGGGGGGGGGGGGGGGGGGTTGGAGTGTCTGATTGTAATTTCAAGGTGGATTCTGTATTAAAATTACTAAATAGGCGGGTGCCGTTGCAGTCCATGAGGCGTGGGGTGTGTGGGAGGAGGGCAGTGGATCGGGGGGCTGCGCGCGTTTGCGCGGAAGCAGCGCAATCAGTTTATTAAACTGTACATTAAATTTTGCGCGGCTTCGGCGCGGGCGTGTGCGGCTTTCTGATTTGCTGTTTTCTTCTCGTGCTTGTACTTCCTGTGTTTCGTGGACTGTGGCGGCATTTGCTTATATGCAGAATTTGCTTTGATGAACTCGTGGTCGGGCGCTCCAACGCCCCCCCCTTGGGAAAGGAAGCTCGGATCTGCGCGATTCAGCTGTGGAGACGGCGGCATCCGCCAAAAGGCGCGCCGTTTGCATCCCTGTAATAATTCCAATTCTAGAATTTTAAACTCCTAGGTTAACCGACTTTAACAGGCTAATGAGGCTCGGTGGTCGGCCAAGATTTTTTTTTAGTTTTCGCCATCCCTGGTGCTGCCCTGTTTGCTAATGGGCCTTTTCCACTACCCTTTTTCAGCTCACTTCAGCCCAGCACGGCTCGCGTTTCGACTACCTCAGAGCAGCACGACTGAGCTCACTTCAGTCTTACTCAGCACCCAAAACACGCACGGTTTTGGAGTGGGGCTGAAGTGAGCTCAACTGAGCCGAGTGGGGCTAGGGGCGTGAGGAGACACTCCCCTGTGCACTGATTGGTGAGGAGGAGTGTCCTCACATGCCCACACACGCCCCACGAGCACGCTGGGATCTGTAAACACCGTAAACCCGGAAGAAGAATTACGACAAAGAAGATGATCAGAAAACTAGAAGACGGAAGACCAACCCAAGCGAGGAAAGGCCAGCCAGTTTATTGTTTACTATTCGGGTCGTGAGACTACCGCTTAAAAGGTCACTGATGTCACTGTTTGCGCCGCCTAACGACATCACGTGACGTCCACCCACTTTCGCTAACTCCACCCAATGTGTCCACCCACTTCCAGCCAGCACGGTTCAGCGCGGTTGTAGTCGAAATGCAACTCCAACAGCCCCGCTCAGCTCGACTCAGCACCGCACGGCTCAGCCCAACTCGGCCGCGTTGGTAGCAGAAAAGCCCCATTACTGTAATAAAATGCTATACAGTACCAGTCAAAAGTTTGGACACAGCTTCTCATCCAATGTTTTTCTTTATTTTTATTAATTCAGACACTTTATGCCTTAATGATAGAAGTCATTCCTCTTTACTTAGTTGAGCGGTTTTTGACAATACGTACGGATCACTTTTGTAATCGTGTGGAATCGAGCCATTTACTCCAATCGTGCTCTGATCGGTCGAGAGATTCGGACTATTTCTCGATAATCACCTCGAGCAACTCGGCAAAATGGCGGCCGATCGCTTCATCACTGAGGAAGAATTAGAAATGATGAAAGAAAAAAAAAGAATTCTGTTCCTAAAAGCACTAAAGATGCTCTTAAGTTTGGTCTAAAACTATTGAAAGGGAAGGTGGGGTTGTGAGTTATTTTATCGATTTCAAAACAAAAAGTATTTTATGTGACTCGGCGGAGATAAGTGACAAGTCTGCGCCACAAAGTAATTACATTTGCATGTTGCTTCTGAAGTTTGAAATAAATTATTTTTAATATGATTTTTTTTTTTACAATAAAATCACCTGTGTATTCATGCTTTCGTCTAAACCGGGGAACGGGGCGCTGCGCCCTCTTAAGGCCTCTGCATGCTCTTGCGACAAGGCTTTCGCAGATAGCTTTTCGCAGACAGTTGTAATTTATCGTTGAGCGGGGAGTAATAGGCGTGCGCGATGTTATTCACCGCCACAACGCAAGGGGGCGCGAAATCGCTAGGAGTAGTTGGTGGGTGTGGTTAGTGGAGTGTTTATCCTCCGGTTACTTATAATGACTAGAACTGGAGTCGTATAGATGTACGTACTTCCTCACTTCCTCGATCAACCGCTCTTCATGCTGCTCCATCTTCGCTCGTGTTTTTAAAAATGGCGGTCGTGAAAACAAACCAAACCGGGAAACTAGGGAAGCGGAAGTGCGTGTACAGCGGATGTAGAGTGGACCAATCAGAGCCCTCTTGTCTGCGACGCTGTCTGCGAGGCTTCTGCGGTGGTCACAATTTTTGGGAGGTGCGCGCAGAGCGTCTGCGAAGGTGGGGGGGCTACGCAGACACTGTCTGCAACGCTATCTGCCAGGACTGGGTTGGCAGCATAAATTGGCCTTTACTCTCGGCGTGCTCCCCCTTACCGAAATGCCGATTGAACCCCAAGTCACACTTAGGCCAAGCTACGGCACAACATGCAATCTTTCTCAAAACGATCTTTTCTCCGTGAAAACATCCCAGCAACACCATGTGACAATGTGTCTGATCATCAAATACGTTATAATTACTCCAAAAATATTCCAATCATAATAGATACACCGTCAGACGGTGCAAAACGATCCGAATTGGCGGTTTCCAGACCGAGGCACCATGTTTGTTTACTTGTCGCAGTTGCTCTCACAAGATTTGACATGGGTTACATACAAGATCAGCTGACTTGTAGAGTGAGATTTCTCGAGATTTAATGACCTTTCATCCAGCAGCGTGGGAGCTTTTGACAGAAGTTGTTCGTGAGTTGTTTTTGTTGACACTTGGGCATTTAAAGAAGTCGTCCTGCGGCACGAAACGGAAGAAAGCCAAAGACTGTCCGGGGCAGAAGACGACGACGACTTCTTTTTTCCGTCACAAAGCGGATAAAGAAGTTTCCGATGGCGAGATTGCAATGATCTAGGGATCGGTCCGTGCCCTCATTGAAGGATGCGCCAACCGAGTGCTGTGACAGCGGCATCGTGGAACCAGAGACGAACGAAGACCAGACGTCTTGTCTGATGAAGGCACCGAGTGTTCAGTGGAAAAGCAAAATGAGAAAAAGGCCGAGTTCCAGGAAAAGCTCAAGTATGTATTATTTTTTTTTTTAGCACGCTTACATTTTTTGCATGGTTTCAAATTTTATGTGACTTGGGTTGGATTCAAACTTTAGGCCATTATTAAAAAAATGTTCTGTTTCCGGTCCACCGGCCGGGTGAGTGCCGTTTGTGCGGTTGAAATTTTTTTTTTAACGTCGGTTTTCCGACATTTTTTTCGGGTTCGTAAATCTAAAATCGAATTTGACATTTACACATTCCGCGCAGAATATAGAATCGAATCAGCTCTGCGCATGCGCCGTGCAGCACAAAAAAAAAAATGGCAGCCACCATGAAGGAAGGAGATCCGGAGTTTTCAAACATTTGCTTAAGTGTGAAATCGCAAAATGGTATTCTAGCAAACAACAAAATAGTAAAGATTCAGAAAAACAAATCATTCGGTGATCATTTTAATAGTGTAATTTCATCCGAACTAGGACTAACGGCCGATTTAGAACTACAAAAAGTCCGTGTGTCGGACCATCACAAACCGTTACTGGAAAATTCGTTTGATCTTGATCCATCCGAGACGTTACAAACAGCTTTTGAGTTTTGTTATGCGAAATTCATTACCTACTTTGTTAATGACCCTGACAGACCTGTAGGAGAACCTAACAGATCTATTCAAAATGAGAACGGAACTGAACAAAAAAAAATGCGTTTACGGACCTAATGCAGGTTGGCTGGACAGAATTAAAAACTGTGTCTGTAGCAAATAAAAAGAATGAATTGCAAAAAAAAAAAAAATGTATATACATGCGCGCGATTCCACGCTTATGGGTACTGAAATGGGGACATGAACTTATTTTTAAAAATTCACCTAAAACCATTTCTTTTTTTTACCATCAGGTCACAAAACATGTAATCTTTAATGAATGATATGTTAAAAGATAACTTTAATTTTCTGAGATGTAATAAAAACATATTTATATGCCAAAGTCAGAACGTAACAGAAGTGTTGTGGACATATAGATTCTCAATTTTAACAATGTAGAATTACTTTTTGAAACATAGGAAGGTGATGTTTTAGCAAATATAATGAATAAACATGTGTAGTAGAATAAACATACACATTCTTTCAATAAGATTAACATGGTATAGAGCGAGATTGTAATTAATTTGTAACAGACGCGAGATGGACAATCGTAACAGAAGTAATGTAACAGACATCATTTTGGAACTCATAGGCTTGACTTTGGCATATAAATATGTTTTTATTACATCTCAGAAAATTAAAGTTATCTTTTAACATATCATTCATTAAAGATTACATGTTTTGTGACCTGATGGTAAAAAAAGAAATGGTTTTAGGTGAATTTTTAAAAATAAGTTCATGTCCCCATTTCAGTACCCATAAGCGTGGAATCACATACACACACACATATATACACATATATATATATAAAAAAATATCCCTCCCGAAAATTTTTGCTCACCCGGTGGACAGGAAACGGATTTTTTTTTGTAAGGATGGCCTTACAATGTTTACTTTTTTAGTTTCCTTTAAAAGAAAATAGTTTTGCTCTGGAATTATTTTCTTCTTCATTTTGAACAATTAACTCTGCCTTATTCTAGTAGAAGAAAACAGATTTCTCTGGTGAACGTTTAATACTTTGTAAGTTTCATTCGTTTGAATTTGAACTCATCTCATTATCTGTAGCCGCTTTATCCTGTTCTACAGGGTCGCAGGCAAGCTGGAGCCTATCCCAGCTGACTACGGGCGAAAGGCGGGGTACACCCTGGACAAGTCGCCAGGTCATCACAGGGCTGACACATATGCCGCTTTTCCACTACAAACGCGTCTGAGTTGGGCTGAGCCGTGCCGTGCTGAGTCGGGCTGAGCGGGGCTGTTGGAGTTGCATTTCGACTACAACCGCGCTGAACCGTGCTGGCTGGAAGTGGGTGGACACATTGGGTGGAGTGAGCGAAAGTGGGTGGACGTCAGGTGATGTCGTTAAGCAACGCAAACAGTGACATCAGTGAGCTTTTAAGCGGTAGTCTCACGACCTGGAGAGTAAACAATAAACATGGAGGACATGGAGTCGTTAGTGTTGCTGGTCTTGGTGCTGTGGCTTGTTGTCACCGACAACGCGGACAGATACTGGCAAGAGTGTGTAGATGAGGCGAGGCGCATAAGGCTTCAGAAATTCTCGTAATTCGTAATTCTTCTCCTTCCGGGTTTGCGGTGTTTACAGATCCCAGTGCGCTCGCGGGGCGTGTGTGGGCATGTGAGGACACTCCTCCTCACCAATCAGTGCACAGGGGAGTGTCTGCTCACGCCCCCAGCCTCACTCGGCACGGCTTGGCTCGCTTCAGCCCCACTCCAAAACGGTGCGAGTTTTAGGGGCTAAGCAGGGCTGAAACGAGCTGAGTCGTGCTGGTTTTTGGTAGTCGAAACGCGAGCCGTGTCGGGCTGAAGTGAGCTGAAAAAGGGTAGTGGAAAAGGGCCAATAGACACAGACAACCATTCACACTCACATTCACACCTACGGTCAATTTAGAGTCACCAGTTAACCTAACCTGCATGTCTTTGGACTGTGGGGGAAACCGGAGCACCTGGAGGAAACCCACGCGGACACGGGGAGAACATGCAAACTCCGCACAGAAAGGCCCTCGCCAGCCCCGGTGCTCGAACCCAGGACCTTCTTGCTGTGAGGCAACAGCGCTAACCACTACACCACCGTGCCGCCCTGATTTGAACTATAAATTTCAATTTGAATGAGGAATTAGTATTGTGTAATTTGAATTATGAGGTATTAGAATTTGAACTAAGTGTTGTTTGTGACAAAGTTCTATTTTCTTTTTCAATGTTGACAAACAATTTGTTACAATTTCCCTCTCAGGCCATGTACACACGTAGCCGGGTATTTTTAAAACCGAACATTTTCCCCCCCTCAGTTTATAAAAATGTTTTATCCACACCACCTCATCTTTGAAAAAAATCCCTTCCACACATAACCGAACATCTGCGTTTTCAATCACATTCATAAGCATTCCAAACCTGTAGATGGCATTATTTCCCCAAATCCTGCCCCCTAATCACATCAGAATAGCCCTCTGTTGGCGTCACTTCCACCTAAACATAAAACATGGCGCCAAGCTCGTTCGTCTGGACAGACTCGGAGACGGAATTGCTTCTAAACACAATTTTGGAGTATAAACTTCAAAAGACGCAAGAAAACGTTGATTGGGAATCTTGTCCAAGCAAATATGTGGACATATTGACCCTGTTTTTGGAGCAGTAGTAGTTGGGCTTCTAAAATTAAACATGTAAATAGCACCTGCACGATAATTAACGCTTTCAAGGCACTACTCCGATCCATTACTCTTTGTCCATGCTTAATCTGGCTTCTGCAGTCAACAAAAAGGTCGCACGTTTGACGTCAGGGCAGATTTGTTGTCATTTTTTTTGGCGCAGATTGTGACGTTCTAAAACGCAAAACTCCGGTTATCTCGGTCTACACAAAAAGGCATACACGGAGTTTTCAAAAATCTTCACTTTGCCCGGAGTTTTTTTTAAATATTCGTTTTTGATGCGTTTTCATGTGGATGACAGGCCAAAACGTAGAAAAACATCTTCGATTTAGCAGATACCCGGCTACGTGTGGACAGGGTCTCAGATAGCCTCAGAAGGTCCTATTGTAGCCTCAAGTTTTCAAAGGCTTCGCACGGCGGAAGGCCCCCCCTCCGCACCATCGCTCCTGCTGGGTCGCGTCGATCCCTCGCTATGGTGAGCTCCCTCAGACTAAACTTTTCTAGAAAAACCCCTGGTATTTATACTAAAACAATTAGCCGCCTCAGTGAACAATAACCTTGACTTCATCGCCATTATTATGATTAAACAATTATTCGCCAAAGGTGAAGTGAATACCGATGAATAATAACTGAGATGAAGTCGAGGTTATTATTCACTGAGCCTGAGGCGGATAATTGTTCTAGTATAAATACACAGTAGACTATTTTTTTTTTTTTAAATAATGCATTTCAATCTTCAAAAGCAGCATGCGAATGTAATAACAGTGTGGCGCAGACTTGTGTCATATAAAATACTTGGTTTTGAAATCGATAAAATAAAATCACAACTCCACCTTCCCTTTGAATAGTTTTAGACCAAACTTCGGAGCATCTTTATGGCTTTTAGGAACAGAATTCTCCTTCATCATTTGTAACTCTTCCTCATTTACAGTGACGACGTGATCGGCCGCCATTTTGCCGAGTGACTCGAGGTGATTATCGAGGAATAGTCTGAATTTCTCGGCCAATCAGCACGCGTGATTTTCTATAATCACCTCCGTATTTATACTCCTCGATATTCACTTCCCCTTCAGCGAATAATTTTTAATTACAGGGATGAGAATGGGACATGTTTTCAAATTCAATGATGGTTTAAAACGTTTGTAAACTTTAAGATAACAAATCCCTATATATCCGTAACCATATATTAGATTCCTCCTGACTATCTTTGACAATTTAAGCAAAACGTACCTTTGTGCTTTTTTGTTTTGATGTGCTCCTGGATGTTTCTAGCTCCTCTGTTTCCATAATTGATCATATCTGAGCACAGAATACACAGAACCTTTCCCGGCACGTCCACTTTTCGGACATGTTCCGTCAGGCACGTCGTCACAGTTTGTGTCCCTATCTGCACGGTAACGCTACTATCGAGCCATGCCCATCGGAAACAGTTCTTTATCCCGTTCGATTTATCGATTTCCCTGGCACGATCCTCATTTTTGCGGTCCAAAACTTTCGCCATATTGGCGAAGTAACTTTGAAAACTAACCAAAATAACTAGAACTTAAGAAGCGATCAAAACCGTGTACGTATAGCTTGTTTCTCCGCGAATTGTAGAAGTGAGATGAAACTAGCGCCAAAATGTTGCCGGAAATCGTCGTTAGCATAAATATTGAAGAAAGCAATGACGATTTCCGTCATCACAGCTGCAACTAATTTTGCGATGAGCGCTGCCGAAAGATGCTGGCGGGCGGGCGGTCAGTCGGTCCTGCCTGCTTGTGCCACCACAAGCCTCGCCTCGCACCGACCCCCTACTAGGGATGTTAACCGATGACCGTTTGACCGGTGGTTGACTGAATCAACGTCAACCGGTTAATTTTTTTTTTGGTTGTCGGTTAAAAAATAAATAAATAAATAAAATCGTTTTGAAGCTGCCGATTTTGGAGCGGAGAACCTGGAATTCTATGTTGTAAACGCTTGGGGCATGCCATGCGGTGTAAGGACGACAGCTGACAAATCAGAAACACCCATTCAGTCATGTCCCGCCCTCCCACCCCAGTTGAAAACAGCTGCCACTCGGCAAGAGAAAAGGTGTAGACACAGGCTTTTTAGCTTACAAATTACTATTCTGTTTTGTTTTTTAATTATTAGAAGGCACATGGAGTTTAGTCCTGCCTTGGCCAGTGCATTCTGAAAGTATGTTTCAGTCTGTAGCCAACAATGCATGTTATTGCAGATCATATCGCTCCACACAAACTAAAGGTGCAGATGCCGACTTTTTCACGGCTGAATCGTGCAGATCCGATTTTTTTTTTTTGGGGGGGGGGGGGGGGGAGCGCTGGAGTGTCTGAATAATTTCATCGGAGTAAATTCCGTATTAAAATTGCTAAATAAGCAAATGCCGTTGAAATTATTCAGACACTCCAACAAGCCCCCCCCAAAAAAACCGGATCTGCACAATTCAGCCGTGAAAACAGCGGCATCCGCCAAAAGGCGCGCCGTTTGCATCCGTTAAACTCATAGGTTAACCGACTTTAACCGGCTAATGAGGCTCGGTGGTCAGTCAAGATTTTTTTTTTTTAGTTTTCGCCATCCCTACCCCCTGAAATTCTCAACGGATTTACACGTTGCACAAAAAAAAAAAAAAATGTCATTTTCAGCGGGAAAAACTCGGAATTCCGCAGAAAATTCTCATCCCTGTAATTAGCATTTTTATTATTTATTCTCAAACGCATTAATAAAGCAAGAAACTTGTCCACTAATTAACTTTTGACGAGGCACAGCTGTTAATTGAAAAGTGTGTTCCAGGTGACGACCTCATGAAGCTGGCGAAGATGACGCCGATAGTGTGCAAAGCATCATTAAGGTAAACGCTGGATACGCTGAAGCATCTCAAACATCAAACACGATTTTGTTTACCACATAATTCCAGATGGTAATTCAGAGTTTTGATGTCTTCAGTATTTTCTACACTGTAGAACAATAATCACAATACAGGGGGGAAAACAAACAAACAAACAAACAAAAACCCTATAAATGAGTAGAGTAGGGGTGTACAAACTTTTGACTGCTACTGTATATTTTTCCTCCTCAATACAGCTGAAACTCTCAAGTCAGCGTTATCGATTTAACAAGCTCATGTCTATATGTTGATGGATCTAAAGTAGGTATACAGCGGACAACTCATTTAAAAAGCCAGAAGAGCTGCTGTGTTTCAGTCGGATGGGGTTTTGTTCTAATTTCACTCTGTAAAAGACGACCCCAAGTTTACGAGCTGGAATTTTAAATTGAAGAAGAAGAGGGTGTCTTTTTTTCCCCCCCTCCTTTATACTTTTCTCAGTTGGAGGTGGAAAAGTTGCAACCTTGAGTCAAATACAACATGACAAACATTTTTTTTTGTCTTATTAACTTCATGAAAGAGAGGTTGGAGAGGGAACGACTGTTTATCGCTGCTATAATAAGAAAGAAAGAGCGAGAGAGAATGAACAGGAACTGTGGTGATTTTAAATGCATATGTAACCACACACACTTTAATGTAATTGCACATACAGTAATTTGTTTTATGCTGATTGCGTTTTAATTTAAAGCTAAGTCACGTTCGTTTTCATCAGAGTACATAAAGTTGATTTTACTTAAAAAGAAATTACAAATAGACTGATTAAAGCATTATACTGTTCTAGAACTTTGAATCATATATTAAGTCAGAATAAACTCTTGCTTAAATGATTATTTTTTTCATGAGCTCAGTGTGGCCTTGGAAATATTGGTGGAGTGAGACCTGAACATATATCTTTTTTTAAAATGGAAAAATTGGTGGAGACAAACTTGGAAAAACTCAGAAGGTTTATCTGGACCAATAGAAATTGTTCATATCCAGTAAATGTGGATAGAATCATCGCGTGCTCTGATTGGCTACTCTCCTACAAGGATATCAGCTCATATACCACGAGTAGAGAAAAATAAAATGGCAGAGCGTGTCGCTGAACCAACTGAGGACGAAAAAAATAAATAAATAAAAGTAAAAAATACTAACAAACTGACCAAATAAATAAAAAATAGATTAATAAAAAGCACCAAAATATGGAATGAAGGTATTTGATAGCAAGAACATCTTTATTTTTCAAGAATTATAGCATTTTTCACAAAAGTTTAAATTTATTGAATTTGCAAAGAAAAAAAAAATGCTCCATTTCTCAAAATCCAGTGAATGTGGATAGAATAAAACAGTTATTCCACTCAAATCTCGTTGTACACGGATTACAGCTAACTCGGTGCTACGCGCCTCGTTGGCTATCAGCTCATGTACGACTCGATTTCGTGGAATAACTTAAAGCGAGTCTGCCTTTCCATTTCATAAAAATCAGTCAAATTTAATTCCTTCTGAAATGTGGTCATTGTGATGTTTATTTCTGTTCTGTGGCTGGGAAGTTATTTAATTTGAAGGGATAAAAGCAAATAACACATGAAATCGCTCGCTTTGCGCAGTCAAGCAGACAGAGGAAGTCCGTGTGTGTGCGCATGCGCAGGTTTACCTTTGAGCGTGCACTGACAGTTCCATCATTTTGTTGCTAAATGAACAGCTGATCACACCGAGGTGCTCGCTGAGCGCCGATATTTATTAGTTTGCTCCTGCGTTTCCTTTCCTTCGTATATAACATAACGTCTTTTCTTCTTCTCGCTTTCTTTCCGTTACTGTAGTCGCTCTTTCACGTTTCATTCGCACACTCGCGTCCTCCATTTCTCTCTCCGGTTTCAAATTTGTATCCCACAATGCCTTGCGCGAACAGGGAAAGCCCACCACGTGATGTGATGCGTGACGTAGTATCTTGAATCAGGTCATGGTGAAGCGGGAAAAAAAAATAGTGGAAAATTTAGGGCCACGTGGAGATAAAATTCATTAATTGTTCTATTTAAAAAAAAACAAACAAACAAACAAAAAAAAACAACTGGAAGTCTGTGACTTGAATTCAGTAGCTTTTGGTCCATTAAACAAGAATAATTGGGTGTCGGGGGAAAAATTTATGACCTACACTTGAAAAATCTGAAAAGCTTTAATTGTTGGTGGAAACGAGGTCTTGTTTGGTGAGATGTGTGAACCAATCAGAATTAATTTAACTTATCAAACTTTGCCAGAATATGAGAAAAATGAACGCTTTGTGACTTCAGATCGCTCTGCAGACCGACTCGGCTTTTGTTAACGGATTTAATAAAAGTCTAAACTTTTCTGCAAACTCTGACTTGGAATTATTCTAGCTTGGGAGAGTTTCCACAACAGAACCATGGAATCAATTTTGTGCCAAAATGTTCATACAATACTTTTGAAATATCAAACAAAAACGACGAATCAAAATACAAAAAAAAGTAAATTTTTTTTAGACTGGCAAACAAATTATTCGTGTAATCGTGCAAAATATCAGTCTATTACTCTTCAGAAACCTTTTATTTTTGTTCCGCGTCTTTCTCAGTTTTGTTTGACGTAATTTATTTTGGTTGCGATTCCAACTTTCTCGTTTGCGCTCCCTGACTTTTTGCTTGCAGTTTTGGCACAAACTTCACGTGTGGGTGGGCTGTCCATGAACGCATTCCCATTGGCTAACTTGTGTTTGACTGACAGCTACGCTCAGCCATTCCCTACTCGGATTCTGTTTGACGAGTGAGCGATCCATTGACGGTAAACAAGGATGGAGTGGACTTCAGTGGCGACTATGATATTGAATTAATTCAACAAAGTGTAAGTGCGGGACAAATGTGTTGCAGTAGTGCACATTATGCAGGCGTGTTTAACGTTAGCAAGACAGCTATTATATTGGGTAGTGGAGCTAAGGCTAACATTTGACTTGCCACGAAACGCCTGCATAATGTGCACTACTGCAACACATACAGCACATTTGTCCCGTACTTACACTTTGTTGAATTAATTCAATATCATAGTCGCCACTGAAGTCCACTCCATCCTTGTTTACCGTCAATGGATCGCTCACTCGTCAAACAGAATCCGAGTAGGAAATGGCTGGGCGTAGCTGTCAGTCAAACACAAGTTAGCCAATGGGAATGCATTCCTGGACAGCCCACCCACACATCAAGTTTGTGCCAAAACTGCGAGCAAAAAGTCAGGGAGCGCAAACGAGAAAGCTGGAATCGCAACCAAAATAAATTACGTCAAACAAAACTGAGAAAGACGCGGAACAAAAATAAAAGGTTTCTGAAGAGTAACAGACTGATATTTTGCACGATTACACGAATAATTTGTTTGCCAGTCTAAAAAAAATTTACTTTTTTTTGTATTTTGATTTGTCGTTTTTGTTTGATATTTCAAAAGTATTGTATGAACATTTTGGCACAAAATTGATTCCATACACAACTAACTAGTCTCGTTAAAATGTTAATAATGATACCAGCTGGTTGTTGATTACTTTCCTATTACAGCACGACATGGAGGGGTTCATTCCTAGCCAATCAGAATGGAGAATTCAGGAGCACTGTGTAGGAGATAAAATAATTACGGATTAAAAAAATATCTGAATGTGTCACAGTCAAGCTAAACGGTTCTACCGGGTGCATGGATGACAAATTAGGGAATTTATAGATATTTAATTATTATTTTTAAAATAAGTAAAGGTGATGTTTGTTTGTTGTTGTTAGGATTCAGTGACAAGCAAATTGCAAACAAGCTGAATGCATTAATGAAGCAAGAAACGGTCATAATCCGCAAAGAACCGAGTTTTAACAGCATGTTTTATAAAAACAGTGGTTGTTATTATAGCCAAGTATCCGTAAATAGTTGTTTATTTTTTTTGCGGGTATAATTCCAGTCAGGCCTCCTGCACTCTCACATGACTGCCAGCTAGAGCAACAGGGCCTACAGCCTGTTAGCATCACAGCTAGCTAGATTCTCCTGCCTAGCCTGAATTTATTTAAAAAAAAATAGATATATAGGGTTTTTTTAAATATCGTTTTTTATTATTCAGTTTTCCCTCCAGTACAAAACATGCATTTTATTCCAAAGAAATCCTATTTTCTTCTGTGTTATCCTGTCAGACTAACATAAAATAAGTTTGTGTCGGCTTTCCCCCCCCCCCCTCCTTCTTATTTTTTCCCCATCCGCTTTAGGACACATTCCGACTTCCTGTTCTCTGATTGGTGGCTCATTTCTACTCCTGACCAATCCGCAATCTGGAAATCACCTTCTAACCAATTAGAAACGAAGGCGGGTGATGATACGAGAATACGGGTGTGGAGAGACAGAGAGGAAAAAAAAATACGTGGTCCATCCCATCCAAGATGGCGGACAGGAAATAAGCTTAGCGAAGCTAACCGTCTTAGCGGCATTCCACAGGAGCCGGTTAGTGTCGCTGTGGAAAGCCGACTGACTTAATTCAGGTTATTTTTTTTCCCCGTAAAAAAGAAAAAGAACGTACAAGTCGTATTTTTAATTGCTGTGATGATTAATAAACTGCTATGACGGTTAAAAATCGGTTAGCATGAATGGAAGCCGGTGCACAAGGTCAATGTCCATACTTGCTAGCTTCCCGAAGGCTAATAATAACAAAAAAACCCGAGCTAATTTCACCAGCTCAGTGTTGATGACAAGCATGAAATGAAACGCAAAACGCAGCCAAGGGATGAGGTCTAGTGTGTCAGTGAGTTGCACCGATAGGTCGTGTGATGATATTTTGAAGTTTAAAGAAGTTAAAAATCGAGGCTTAACACTACCACTAACCTGTTTTCTTCGTCTGCGTTTCCTCGTCCTGGAGCTGACGGCAGCTTTGATCATCGTTCACCGGTAATCTCGATCGATCCGGTCCATCGTCCGCTCCGTGACTGAGCCGTGTTCCGCTCGCCCCTGGAGAGGGCCGCTCCGCCATATAACAGTGTCATTAACAGTGAAATGTGCTCAGCTGGGTCTGTCCACCACAGCAGGAGCAGCACAGACATGGGCAATGGAGGAGAGCTGTGAGTCGACTCCAGAAAAAGACTCGCAAGCGCTGCGAATCATGAATCGACTCTGAGTCGATTGATTCATGCAGAAATGACTCTTTTTCAAGTTCCAAGTCTCATCTCATCTCATCTCATCTCATTATCTCTAGCTGCTTTATCCTTCTACAGGGTCGCAGGCAAGCTGGAGCCTATCCCAGCTGACTACGGGCGAAAGGCGGGGTACACCCTGGACAAGTCGCCAGGTCATCACAGGGCTGACACATAGACACAGACAACCATTCACACTCACATTCACACCTACGCTCAATTTAGAGTCACCAGTTAACCTAACCTGCATGTCTTTGGACTGTGGGGAAAACCGGAGCACCCGGAGGAAACCCACGCGGACACGGGGAGAACATACAAACTCCACACAGAAAGGCCCTCGCCGGCCCCGGGGCTCGAACCCGGACCTTCTTGCTGTGAGGCGACAGCGCTAACCACTACACCACCGTGCCGCCCCAAGTTCCAAGTGTTTGTTGTCATTTGCACAGTAAGGGCATGTCCTCTTCTCATCTCATCTCATCATCTCTAGCTGCTTTATCCTGTTCTACAGGGTCGCAGGCAAGCTGGAACCTATCCCAGCTGACTACGGGCGAAAGGCGGGGTACACCCTGGACAAGTCGCCAGGTCATCACAGGGCTGACACATAGACACAGACAACCATTCACACTCACATTCACACCTACGCTCAATTTAGGTGGTGTTTACATTAGACCGTATCCGTCTTGTTTTCGTCGCGGATGCACTGTCCGTTCACATTAGAAACGACTCCACAGGCGGAACGACTTGAATCCGCCAGGGCCCACGTATTCAATCCATTACGTATCTGATCCGGTGCTGTGTAAACATTGAGAAACGAGGATACGCTGTGCTGAGCTCTAGCTGACGTCGTCATTGGACAACGTCACTGTGACATCCACCTTCCTGATTCGCTGGCGTTGGTCATGTGACACGACTGCTGAAAAACGGCGCGGACTTTCACTTCCTGCTATTTGTCCCGAATCACTGCTCGTGCGCTTCACTCGCGCGCTCTGTGAGCTGCGCAGGGCCGGAGTGCGCACCCTCCAGAGGGCACTCGCTGTTCAGGGCGGAGTGATTTGGAGCGCAGGATGCCTGCGGAGCCGAGCGTATCCGTGTACTGGCGTTGCTGTGTGCACGCGAATCGTTTTAAAAACGTTAATCTGATGATCCGGTCTAATGTAAACACCACCTTAGAGTCACCAGTTAACCTAACTTGCATGTCTTTGGACTGTGGGGGAAACCGGAGCACCCGGAGGAAACCCACGCGGATACGGGGAGAACATGCAAACTCCGCACAGAAAGGCCCTCGCCGGCCACGGGGCTCGAACCCGGACCTTCTTGCTGTGAGGCAACAGTGCTAACCACTACACCACCGTGCCGCCCAAAATCAGAACCTTCCATCCATCCATCCAACCATCCATTATCTCTAGCCGCTTTATCCTGTTCTACAGGGTCGCAGGCAAGCTGGAGCCTATCCCAGCTGACTACGGGCGAAAGGCGGGGTACACCCTGGACAAGTCACCAGGTCATCACAGGGCTGACACATAGACACAGACAACCATTCACACTCACATTCACACCTACGGTCAATTTAGAGTCACCAGTTAACCTAACCTGCATGTCTTTGGACTGTGGAGGAAACCCACGTGGACACCATGCAAACTCCGCACAGAAAGGCCCTCGCCAGCCATGGGGCTCGAACCCGGACCTTCTTGCTGTGAGGCGACAGTGCTAACCACTACACCACCGTGCCACCGCATGTCCTCTTGGACAGTGAAATTCTTAGTTTGCTGTCCACCATGATTCTTCTTCTTCTTCTTTTGGCTGCTCCCGATTCGGGGTCGCCACAGCGGATCTTTCGTCTCCGTCGCTCCCTGTCTTCCGCATCCTTCTCTATCATACCTGCCACTTTCATGTCCTCTCTCACCACATCCATGTATCTCCTCTTTGGCCTTCCTCGTTTTCGTTTGCCTGGCAGGTCCATCCTCAACATGCTCTCGGGCAGCTCGGTGGTGGAGTGGTTAGCACGGTCGCCTCACAGCAAGAAGGTTCTGGGTTTGAACCCAGCAGCTGGCGAACGCCTTTCTGTGTGGAGTTTGTATGTTCTTCCCATATCTACAGTACATGGGTTTTCCCCCTACAATCCAAAAGACATGCGGTTAGGTTAATATGGGACGGCCTTGGGCTGAGGTGCCCTCGAGCGAGGCACCAAACTGCTCCCCAGGCGCTGTTAGTGTGTGTTCACTGCTGCAGAGGGGAAATTTCACAAGTGTGTGATGAATAAAGTTGTGCTTTCTTTCTTTTTCTGCATCTCTTCTCAGGATGTGCCCGTACCATGTCAGTCTCATCTCTCTTAGCTTAATTCCCAAGCTCTCCACATGCGCTGTCCCTCTGATGTGCTCGTTCCTTATCCTGTCCAACCTCCCGTCGCAAACCTTAACATCCTCAACTCCGCCACCTCCAACTTTGCCTCCTGTCTCTTCGTTAAGGGTACGGTCCTCCAATCCGTACATCACAGCTGGTCTCACTACTGTCTTATACATCTTACTTTTCACTTTTGCTGGGACTTTCCGATCACAAATGACTCCCGAAATCCTTCTCCAGCTGCTCCACCCTGCCTGCACTCTCTTTCTCACCTCACTATCGCAGCCCCATTTTCCTGCACAGTTGACCCCAGGTACTTGAATTCACCAACTTTCTTTACGTCTACTCCTTGCATCTTCACTGCACTCTCATCCCCATTCTCATTGATGCACATGTATTCTGTTTTGCTCCTGCTCACCTTCATTCCTCTTCGTTCCAATGCATACCTCCATCTCTCCAAACCCAACTCAACCTCCTTTCTACTTTCACCACAGATCACAACATCATCCGCAAACATCATGTTCCATGGTGACTCTTGCCTCACTTCGTCCGTCAAGCTATCCATCACTATGGCAAACAAGAAAGGACTCAAAGCAGATCCTGGATGGAGTCCCACCTTCACCTTGAACCATTCAGTCGTTCCAGCTGCACACCTCACTGCTGTTTCACTGTTCTCATACATGTCTTGCACCGCTCTGATATACTTCTCATTCACTCCACACTTTCTCATACAATACCATAACTCATCTCTCGGTACTCTGTCGTACGCCTTCTCCAGGTCTACAAACACACGATGTAGCTTTCTCTGGCCTTCCCTGTACTTCTCCATTAACGTTCTTAAAGCAAAAATTGCATCCGACGTGCTCTTCCTTGGCATAAACCTGTACTGCTGTTCACAGATTGCTATCTCGCCTCCAATACCCTTTCCCATACCGTAGCTTCATGGTGTGGCTCATCAATTTTATTCCTCTGTAATTACTGCAGCTTTGTACATCTCCCTTATTCTTGTATATTGGGACTAGCACACTCTTTCTCCATTCATTTGGCATTTTCTCATTCTCTAGGATGAGAAATGCAAATTACAAATAAATAAACAGGCGAAAGAAGTAATACAAAGTAAAGACAATATAGTGCAAAATAAAAACCAAAAAACACCCAGTATAGTACAAAATAAAGGTAAATGTAGTGCAAAATAGGTAGTGTAATACAAAAATAAGGCAATGATCGAACGTAGCAGCAAAAAGGGCAGTAATGAGGATGGGTTCCCTTTTGAGTCTGGTTCCTCTCGAGGTTTCTTCCTCATGTCGTCTGAGGGAGTTTTTCCTCGCCACCGTCGCCACAGGCTTGCTCATCGGGGGATAGATTAGGGATAAAATTAGCTCATTCAAATTCTGTAAAGCTGCTTTGCGACAATGTTTATTGTTAAAAGCGCTATACAAATAAACTTGACTTGACTTAAAGTGCATATCTTGGGTAAATTCAGGAGCAAGATCAATGTAATTCTCCTATTTTATATTAAACTTTGGTCAAATATCTGTAACATTCTGCATTCTCTGCAATTTTTTTTTACCTTGCGCAATACCAGAAAAATTCAATTGAAATTAAGCCATTTGAGGCGAATTGGTCCGCCTCTGAAAAAACTTGGCGTTTGGATTTCCAGGCAAACATTGATTTTCGTGACGTCGCGTGCGGGACGCCTCCCTCTGAATCCTACGTCAGCGCTGGTTTGTTTATGAGAAAACGACCTGGTGGTTTTCTGCAAATTTCTTCAACGTTATCGCGTAATTATTAAAATGGTTAACAGATGTATCGTAGGAGGGTGTAGCAACACCAATCATGATGGGATTAGTACTCATCGTTTTCCAAAAGACCGGACAATGAGAGAGAAATGGGAGCGCTTGGTCTACACAGGCTGCGCACTGAAACCGTCCAAAGCTCGCACAGCCTGCTGGCGCTTCTGCAGGTAACGTCACGAATCTGGCTCCAGACTCCGTTGGGATTTTTCCAGACGCGTTTTGTTATTTTATTTTTTTCTGCTGTAGACAGATGGCCTTGTGCAAAATTACCCTTCTGGATGAGTGTGTAAAGGGACAGACTTTTATATAAAAAAAAAAAACGAAATTGGTCCAGAATATGCACTTTAATGTGTAAACAATGTAACCAGATGGGGCAGTGTAGTGGTTAGCGCTGTCGCCTCACAGCAAGAAGGTCCGGATTCGAGCCCAGCGGTCAACGAGGGCCTTTCTGTGCGGAGTTTGCATGGTGTCCGCGTGGGTTTCCTCCGGGTGCTCCAGTTTCCCCCACAGTCCAAAGACATGCAGGTTAGGTTAACTGGTGACTCTAAGTTGAGCGTAGGTGTGAATGTGAGTGTGAATGGTTGTCTATGTGTCAGCCCTGTGATGACCTGGCGACTTGTCCAGGGTGTACCCCGCCTTTCACCCGTAGTCAGCTGGGATAGGCTCCAGCTTGCCTGCGACCCTGTAGAAGGATAAAGCGGCTACAGATAATGAGTTGAGATGAGAAACCTGGCAGCCATGTTTGTTTACAAATTGTCCCCAGTCTCTCGCCAGTACAGAAGTTTTACGTCTCTGACGTGTGACGTCATGTCTTGACAACCGTGCAATATCGTAAACCATATTCAACGCTCATGCTCCATTGGGTAGAATGACGTAATGCACGTAGGATAAGTGACATGCGAACAATAACAATGCATGCTATCAAACCAAAGGAATGAAACCTACTAGAAGGGATATAGAAAAAGTGTCATCCATGGAAAAAGTGTCCTGTATGGATAATAATTCCAGATATTTCACTCCGATGACGTCACTCCTAGTGTTTTCCTGCTGACTAGATGCGCGTTGGCAAAATGGCGAACCGGTTCAACATTAAAATTCTTTTGATTAACTTGCTTTTTTTTTTTTTGTGGATGCGTCCATATAATATAAAGAACATTACATGGTGGCATGAAGATATGAAGTTTATCTTCTCGTGTTGAAAATATATTCACCATTCGAAGGTAAACTTCATATCTTCGCACAACCGTGGAACATCCTCTCTTTATTACACCGATGGAACACATGATGTGCACGTTGACATTATTTAGAGGATTCATTTATTTGTTCATCTTTAGTTTGCACTTTAGGGTCATGGTGGATCCTGGGAACACTGGGCACAAGTCAGGCAAACACAGTGCATTGTGGGATTTCATCCCCCCCCCACCCCCCCCCCCCCCCCCCAGGAAATGAGGATGAAACAACAAACCATGAAATAATACACTATGTCATTAATTTAGAAATTAACGTCTGAGAAATCAGTTACTGACACTGCTGACTAAAACGGCATCGTAGTAGCGATGAGTCAAAACCTATTTGTCATCCATTCCATCAAATAATAAGAATAATAATGCACTTATTAAATATTATATCCTGTATTTCCCTGTTTATTTCACAAGATCTCTGTCTCCTATTCTGTGTTTTAGGTTTTGAAATTTAAAAACCTTCATATTATAGTGAACCTGACTCCTGGAATTGACTCCAATGAATCCCGACACCTTTGAATCAGAATCAGAGTCGACTCTGACCATTTTTTTTTTGGACTCGAACAGCCCTACAATGGACCCAATCACCGCCTGCGCTCAGAGGCGCCAGTGCGCCGCAGCCGCTGTTTTGTTCCACTCGCTCGGTGCAAGACTCGGGATGTGTCCAAAACCACACCCTGTTCACTATTTAGTGCACTAATGCACTACATTTCTGCATTCTCTGCATGAATTCTGGTCCTGATTTTCATCAACAAAGCACCGAGTCTTCAATGAGTATAACAATCGGCACTTATTAGGAATAATTTGCTTCAAAATATTCTTGGAGGGCTCAAGACTGTTGAGTAGACATGCAGGGAAGAACAGAAGGTGTGAAAGCAGTGATATTGTAGGTTCTTCATATGTTCTGTTCTGTTTTTGATGTTCTAGCTGTCTGAAGCTTTCCAAGTCCATTGTGAGGTTCTGCGCAGAGCCGAAGGGAGGGTTTGTAAATCTCAAACACACTTTGTCATGATGACTCTTCCACCCTCGAAACACAATATTTATTAGAAATTAAAGGGCTGCTATTTTTTCAAGTTCAGAGTTCATTACTGTCAGTGCAAAATCAGTAGAACGATTTCATATTTAGCAGTTAGATTTGTTTTGGTGACATCAAGGATGGAAAGATAGCACGTCGGTTCTTGATACTTGGATGTTTAAAACAAGACTGCACCCCAGATGTCTTCACCCAACTTCAGTGTCTGATCTCACAAATGCTCTTGGAAGCTGAATGAACACAAATCGACACAGCCACGCCCCAAAATCGAATGGAAAACCTTCTCAGAAGAGTGGAGGATATTGTAATAGCAAACGGGGCTTCTAGGGCTAAACCATGGTGTAATGGTGAGCGAAGCAGCTTTGCGACCAAATGGTTGCTCGGTCAAATCCCTGGACCAGCAAGAATGGCTGAAGTGCCCTTGAGCAAGGCACCTAACCCCTAATTGCTCCCCAGGCTGCTCTGGGTATGTTGTACTGGTACATCGCTCTGGATAAAGGCCAATTTATGCTGACAACCCAGTCCTCGCAGATGGCGTCGCAGATAGCGTCTGCGTAGCCCCCCCACCTTCGCAGACGCTCTGCGCGCACCTCTCAAAAATTGTGACCACCGCAGAAGCCTCGCAGACAGCGTCACAGACAAGAGGGCTCTGATTGGTCCACTCTACATCCGCTGTACACGCACTTCCGCTTCCCTACTTTCTCGGTTTGGTTTGTTTTCACGACCGCCATTTTAAAAACACGAGCGAAGATGGAGCAGCACGAAGAGCGGTTGATCGAGGAAGTGAGGAAGTACGTACAGCTATACGACTCCAGTTCTCGTCATTATAAGTAACCGGAGGATAAACACTCCACTAACCACACCCACCAACTACTCCTAGCGACTTCGCGCCCCCTTGCGTTGTGGCGGTGAATAACATCGCGCACGCCTATTACTCCCCGCTCAACGATAAATTACAACTGTCTGCGAAAAGCTATCTGCGAAAGCCTTGTCGCAAGAGCATGCAGAGGCCCTAAGAGTGTCTGCTAAATGCCTGTAGTGTAATGAGATGGGTGCACAAACTTTTGGACAGTTAGTTTATATACAGTACGTGAACAGAGATACAGCATCACAGCAAGTAATAGTCATGCACATAGACTTTGCGAATTCATTATGAATTGGTTATAATACATAATTCTTGACTCTTTTGGAGAAAATAAATGTGGACAGTAGTATTTCATCTGTTCATTCGAGTCACAGCTTTTTTTTTTTCCTGATCTTGTCATTTGATCAAAGTTTACTTTATTTATAAGCTGACTTGCATTTGAATTAATGAAGTCTGGATTAAACCCATACACTTCGAGGGATCGGCTAGATCGGCTAACCTACCTTTACCTGAAGAATCCTCCATCAGTGATCCTTGTCGTCACGGAGACGAGATCGTACGCTTCTGTACTCGCTCGGCAAACTCATTCCTTGGTTGTGGAAATCTTTTAGCTTTCTCGATTGATATTCCAAGCAGTTTAGGTATTTTGATCCATGGATCTCGATAATGGCTCCTGGTTGGTTTGGGAAACATTATTTTCTTTGAAAAAAAAAATCTGTTAAAAGAATATAAAGTCATTATTTAAAAAAATATCAAAATTATAAAATTGATAAATATAAAAATATAAAATATACATATAAATATATTTAATTTAAAAAAAATCTAATTCTTAGGAACAGATTTGCAGAATAGGAGAGGTGATATGAACTCAATAACTCATCAAATAGATTTGCTAATATGGGTTGGGATTCCCACCATGGTGACGAAAAAAGAAGAAAAATCGCAATCTGTGTTCAGGGTTAAAACCAGACATTTTGGTGGACAGTCGTTCTGTCTAGCAGCCGGTTTATAGAATCACTGCTCATTTTAGTGCTGATTTAGATAAACAGCTGCATTGTCTCAGGTTTGCCAGAGGAGGTCAGTCAAAGTGCTTTATCGGTTTAAAATACAGCCGTCTGTGATTTATATAACACACAACAGCTCACTCTCAGGATATTAACATCCATCCATCCATTATCTGTAGCCGCTTTATCCTGTCCTACAGGGTCGCAGGCGAGCTGGAGCCTATCCCAGCTGACTACGGGCGAAAGGCGGGGTACACCCTGGACAAGTCGCCAGGTCATCACAGGGCTGACACATAGACACAGACAACCATTCACACTCACATTCACACCTACGGTCAATTTAGAGTCACCAGTTAACCTAACCTGCATGTCTTTGGACTGTGGGGGAAACCGGAGCACCCGGAGGAAACCCACGCGGACACGGGGAGAACATGCAAACTCCGCACAGAAAGGCCCTCGCCGGCCACAGGGCTCGAACCCGGACCTTCTTGCTGTGAGGCGACAGCGCTAACCACTACACCACCGTGCCGCCCAGGATATTAACAGCGAAGGGAATACGGGCTGAGTGATATGGCCTCAACAACATATTTAGTCATCTTTGCTGTGCTTTTTCAATCATCTCTGATCAACTGCACTGTAAAAAAAGAATAGTTGAGAATACTTGAAATTTCAAGGCAACTGTCTGCATTAAGAATTTTATGTTTTGCCAACGATGTGCCCATGATAATCCAAACTATGATAACACTGTTATCTTTATTAAGAATTCTTAATGAAGTCAATTTTCAATTCCTCATTCTGCCAACATAGATTTCTCTTTTTGCTGAACAGTGGCATTCACAGTAGTACAAAAAGGCAATTGAGGTTATCACAATTTTTTTTTTTTAGATTTTTTTTGGGGCTTTTTTCACCTTTATTTAGATAGGACAGTGTCCCTTACGAAAATCTACCATGATTTACTATGGTTTTACCATGGTTTTTATGTAGTAACCATGATTCTACCATGGTATCTCATGGTGATTCTAAGTACTATGAACCAACCATAGTATTACTATGGTTCATCCATGGTAGTAACCAGGGTGCGATTTGTCAAAAAAACAGAAGGGGGGGATGTTTTTTTTTTTTAATCATGAAACGTCACAAAATTAAGGTAACAATAGGCTAACAGCTCAATAACATCCGATGATATCAAATGAATAACACTAAATGAAAACGAACACTAAACCAGAGATAGTAAATTCATCTTCCTATCTCTCTGACTAAATACACGAACACTAACACACAACAAAGTTCGCATTGCTTGTCGCGTTGCTGTGATGTTTCTCTCCCTCCGGATTAAATGGACAGTGACTCGAAAATCACTGAAATACATGAATACTAAATGAACAGTTTGCTCTGATGGCGCAGTTCACATTGTGCGCAGCTTTCCGATTTAAACTGTTTTTTTTCTCATCCTTATACTTCCTGTTTCATGGACTGTAACGGATTTGCTTATTTAGTAATTTTAATACAGAATTTACTTTGAAATTATAATCAGACACTCCAACGCCCCCCCTAAAAAAAAAAAATCGGCCGTGAAAAAGGAGGCATCCGCCAAAAGGCACGCTGTTTGCATCCCTGCGATAGAACACAAAGATATTGTTATTATCTACAATGTATCTATTTGCTGGGGACGTTCGTGAACATCAAAGCTGCCACTTCGGGTCATTTTTGCCGCTTTTCCACTACAAACGTGGCTGAGCCGTGCCGTGCTGAGTTGGGCTGAGTCGAGCTGAGCGGGGCTGTTGGAGTTGCATTTCGACTACAACCGCGCTGAACCATGCTGGCTGGAAGTGGGTGGACACATTGGGTGGAGTTAGCGAAAGTGGGTGGACGTCAGGTGATGTCGTTAAGCAGCGCAAACAGTGACATCAGTGAGCTTTTAAGCGGTAGTCTCACAACCCGAATAGTAAACAATAAACATGAAGTAGTTAGTGTTGCTGGTCTTGGTGCTGTGGCTTGTTGTCACCGACAATGCCAACAGATACTGGCAAGAGCGTATAGATGAGGCGAGGCGCATAAGGCTTCAGAAATTCTCGTAATTCGTAATTCTTCTCCTTCCGGGTTTGCGGTGTTTACAGATCCCAGCGTGCTCGCGGGGCGTGTGTGGGCATGTGAGGACACTCCTCCTCACCAATCAGTGCACAGGGGAGTGTCTGCTCACGCCCCCAGCCTCACTCGGCTCGCTTTGGCTCGCTTCAGCCCCACTCCAAAACCCTGCGAGTTTTAGGGGCTAAGCAGGGCTGAAGCGAGCTGAGTCGTGCTGTTTTTTGGTAGTCGAAACGCGAGCCGTGTCGGGCTGAAGTGAGCTGAAGCGAGCTGAAGTGAGCTGAAAAAGGGTAGTGGAAAAGGGCCATTTGAAAGTGAGTGCAATGTAGACCATAGAAAACTGTGTCACAACATGCCTGTCATGTCAACTTTTTTTTTTGTTTGTTTGTTTTATTGACGGGGTTGTCCCCGAGGATTTTTTTTCAGCAGAGATAAAAACCAGAGGGGGGGAATAACCCCACCATCCCCCCCAGCAAATCGCACCCAGGTAGTAACCATGGTTCTACTATGGTATTTCATGGTGATTCTAAGTACTATGAACCAACCATAGCATTACTGTGGTTTATCCATAGTACTGCAGTAGCTGTGGTAGCATCATAGTTGTATGTGTAATAGGTCATAGTAACTACGAAATTAGTTTAAAAAGGGATAGTATGGTTTTTAAAAGGATGCACTAACTGTAGTATTACCATGCTTTCGTCCAACAGTCAATGCTGTAGAGAAGGATCTCGATTAACAGCCCAGATACATTAACATTTACTTAGAACCTAAAAATTTAAGTGAACATTGAGGTAAAATGCATATAGTACATCCTAAACAACAACAACAATAATAATACACTCTAAAAATACTAGTCATGAAATAATAAAAAATAATAATAATAGTCATGAACCATGGTGGGCGGCACGGTGGTGTAGTGGTTAGCGCTGTCGCCTCATAGCAAGAAGGTCCTGGGTTCTAGCCCCGGGGCCGGCGAGGGCCTTTCTGTGTGGAGTTTGCATGTTCTCCCCGTGTCCGTGTGGGTTTCCTCCGGGTGCTCCGGTTTCCCCCACAGTCCAAAGACATGCAGGTTAGGTTAACTGGTGACTCTAAATTGAGCGTAGGTGTGAATGTGAGTGTGAATGGTTGTCTGTGTGTCAGCCCTGTGATGACCTGGCGACTTGTCCAGGGTGTACCCCGCCTTTCGCCCATAGTCAGCTGGGATAGGCTCCAGCTTGCCTGCAACCCTGTAGAAGGATAAAGCGGCTAGAGATAATGAGATGAGATGAACCATGGTTTTCATGGTTACCCAAAAAACCATGAATAACTATAAACCATGGTTAATTTTCGTAAGGGAGAGACAGGAAATGAGCGGGAGAGACGGGGAGGGATCGGGAAATGACCTCGGGTCGGAATCGAACCCGGGTCCCCGGATTTATGGTATGGCGCCTTATCCACCTGAGCCATGAACTTCAACCGGAGAGAGAACCACATTGCCCAGCCCTTGCATTTGGGAGAGGAAACCCCGTGTCTTGGTCATTAAGAGCATGCGCTGAATAAACGCCTGTGGCAATTATGTATTTTCAATTCAGATTATTCACTATTGTATATTTACACATCATTGAGGTGCACCCTATCAGTTTGATGTGGATTTTTCTGTTCGTTAATAATTATTCATATTTTCTTCTTCATTCAATTGTGAATATGGAATTACTTGAACAAAGCGTAATTCTATTTTTTACAGTGCATCGGAATTCATCGATGCAAACATTAACATCCTTTTTAAAAAAGGAGATCGCAGCCAGTGCAGCAATTACCGAGGAATTTCTCTTCTCAGTGTTGTTGGGAAAGCTTTTGCAGATATTATCCTTCAGAGGCTCCAGGTCCTTGCTGAACGTGTTTATGCGCAATCTCAGTCTGGGTACTGTAGCGGTAGAAGTATGATGGATGGTATTTTTATGCTACGTCAAATTATGGAAATAAGTCAAGAGATCGTCACATAGCGTTTGTTGATTTAACAAAAGTCTTTGACTGTGTTAATCGCGAGCTGCTCTTTGTCATCTTGGAAAGGCTTGGCAGTCCGACAAAACTTACAAGAGTTATCAAAGCACTATACTTGAATGTAAAAGCAAGAGTCATTGTTGATGGAGAACTCTCGCAAGCTTTCAACTATAACTGTGGTGTAAAACAAGGCTGCAAACTTGCGCCAACCGTTTATGGCATCTACGCAGCTATACTTCTCCAACCCTCTTTTAAGTCCATCACCCCCGACTGCAGCGTAAAAGTGTGCTTCCGGTATGATGGTGATCGCTTCGATCTGTGAAGATTAAAGGCTAAGACAAAAGTCCAGTATATGTACTGTACATTCAAGAGGCCCAGTATGCAGACGATATAGCTCTCTTTAGCAATCATGCAGAGGGACTACAATGCCTTCTTACAGCCTACAATGAAATATCTAAGAAAATGGGACTCCGCATCAACACCTCCAAGACTGAAACCATGAGTATTGGAACCCCACTTGACTTTTTTGGAGATGATGTTAAGCTGGCAAGAGTTGATCGCTTCAAGTACCTTGGCAGTCATGTTTCCAGAGATTGTATGATGAACGAAGAGATCAATGTATGAATACAAAGTGCTTCTTGTGCTGTTGGATGATTGTGGAGAAGAGTGTTTGATTGCAGAGATCTGACTACAACTACAAAGATCAAAGTTTACGATCAATGTGTCATCCCGCTTCTTCTGTATGGCAACGAAACATGGACCCTTCATCAAAAACATGTAAATCAGTTAAGAACCATACAATAGCGTCATCTAAGGTTCATTCTGTCAATTAAATGGGACCACTTTGTTTCAAACGAGAAGGTCCTAGATAAAGCAAATGTATGTAGGCGACACTGGGATCAAACTGGTCAGAAATCGCCTTTGCTGGATGGGGCACGTTTGCCGTTTGGATGATGATCGCCCAGTCAAAGCTCTATTATATGGTGAGTTAGCTGATGGAGCCAGAAAAGTGGGCCGACCACTGCTTCTCAACAAGGACACATGCAAGAGTGCTTTTAAGCGTGGGGAGGCTTTGGAAGACTGGAGTTCAACAGTTAATGACCGCAGCAAGAGGAGACTTCTGAACTTTAACATCTGTCACAGGATTGACATCAGAAGAAAAGAGGACGACAAAAGAAAGCATGCAAAGAGACATAACAAACAGACAACTACCAACTACAATACTTCATGAACTATAGACTATTTGATTGTTATTCACTGTGTTATACCCGTATCGGTGTAAAGCATATAGTATATAATCAATGGTCATTTTGACTAATTTGTTCAACAAAACTGAAATATTAACAAAATAATTTAATGTGCAATGAATTTTTCTTGAAGAAAAGTTTTTTAAAGAATTATCAATCCTTCCTTCCTTGAGTTTTTTTATTTTCCTGATCTATAATAACATCTTATTTGGACAAATCTGTTGGGCAGCATGGTAGTGTAGTGGTTAGAACTGTCACCTCACAGCAAGAAGGTTCTGGGTTTGATCCCCATGCCTTTCTGTGTGGAGTTTGCATGTTCTCCCCGTGTCTGTGGATTTCCTCCACAGTTCAAAGACATGTAGATGAGGTAAAATACCCAGCCACTGGGGTTGCACAAGACAGTGCATACTTTGTGCCGGTCCCAAGCCCAGACAGACTGGAGAGGGTTGTGTCAGGAAGGGCATCTGGTCTAAAACCTATGCCAAATCAAATATGTGGAACAGATCCGCTGTGGCGACCCCTAACTGGAGCAGCTGAAGGAAGACGAAGATTTGGACAAATCTGTTCAACAAAAATGAAATATTCACATAAAACGAGTTCATCCTGATTTAATTACCTCCGCCAGCTGTGTTGGTGGAGGTTATGTTGGATGATGTTTGGAGGAAAGGTGAGCCATGGACCAAGAAATAATCGATTAGATTTTGTTGCAGAGCCGAATATGTGGCTTGGCGGAGTTATGCACTCTACTGAGTGCCGTTCTTGTTTATTTGTTTGTTTGTTTTCCTGATCCCGAATAATAAAAAGCTTATTTTGGTCAATTTGCTCAACAAAACTATGAATATACAGTGACTATTCTGAGAAATAATAGTGTGACAATTTTGAGTTGGGGCAATGAGGAACTGGGAGACAGGCTTCACGGGTCACGGTGCGTTTTTATATTTTTTGTTGCCTTCATTTTTAGTGACGACAGTGCACATTGCACACAATCTCACACAAACATGGTGCTCGGTAACTCAGCTCTCTCTCTCACTCTCTCTCTCTCTGGCCATCTGAAAGGCACACAGAGACACATATTAATAGACAGCCAGTAATTAGACACCGGTGTAACTCATCACGTTACCTGCTGGTTCAATCCGACTCCTCGCCGTTCACAGTCAGCGCTCGATCACACCCTTGCTGCCACAAATAGTTTTTAAAATATTTATTTATTGATATCACCATCCACTTCCATAGTAACACCTGTACATCTGTTCATTCATGCAGTTATCGAATCAGCAAATCTAATCCAGCATTAGAATGGGGAAAATTGTGTGATCGCTGTGACTTTCACTGTGGCATGGATGTTGGTACCAGAAGGGCTGGTTCGAGTATTTCAGAAACTGTTAATTTTCTGGGAGTTTCACACACGACAGTCTCATATATATCCTTTATATAATATAAACATGAGTGTTTTACTGGGAAATACGCCACTCGTATTTTTCACCCGAGCTCCATCCAGGACATGGAGAACCAAAACCATGATATAAATCTCTTTATTTTTTTCGCGGTCCGGTTTCCATCAAATCCTGCATTCTGATTGGCTGGCGAGCGGGTCCGTATCCTACGGTACGGACCCCAGTTACGGACCCCGGTTACGGACCCCAGTTACGGACCTCTGGTGACTCGCTTGTTCACAACAACAAACATAGTAGCAATTTTTGTCAACATTTATCTTTTATATAAATAAGATTTATTTATAAGATTTTTATAAAAAATCTTATACATTTTTGCCAGCATTTCTTAGGAGAATAGCATTAATTTTACAGCATGGATAGCAATAACGACAGTCTTCACAGCGAAAGCGAGTTTTGCTACCCTGAGGAAGAAGAAATAAAAGAAAACATTTCAGGAGAAAGCAAAAAACCTGTAACTGTTGCTAACGCCGAGCAAAAACATGGCTGAATGCTGAATGACTCCTATTTGTATAAATAGGGGACTACATAGGCGGCAAAATGTAGTTTTTTTCCTGCCATGGAAGTGCACTTGTATACCGAGGAGGAAGCAATTTGCATTACAGCCGTGAATGAGGATTCAAAATAGCATTCATTTTACAGCATGGACAGCGATAATGACACATAGTCATTAGATAGTGTTCACAGCGAAAGCAATTGATAGACCACACAAAAAAAGCTAGCCAATATTATCATTATTATACATACACATTCCTTTCGGGTGTTCAACACATCTTTCTCTTTCAAACTTCTCTCAAAATCTTCCGTATTTAATGAAGCAAACCTGGCGGCCATGTGGAAGAACTGTTTTATTCTATCCACATTCACTGGATTTTGAGAAACAGAGCATTTTTATTTTTTGCAAATCCGATAAATAAAAAAATCCGATAAATACAAAGCGTCCGACAAAATAATTTCCGCTTAGAACATAAACAAACCAGCAAAATGACAGGAGCAATTTGTGAAAGATGCGATAATAATAATTCTTGAAAAATAAAAAAAAGATATGTTCTTACCATCAAATACTTTTATATTCCATATTTTGTTGCTTTTTTATTGTTTGGGGTTTTGTTTTTAAGGAGAGCTTTTATTTCGTCCTTGGTTGGTTCAGCAACACACTCCGCCATTTTGTTTTTCTCTACTCATGGTATATGAGCTGATATCCTAGTAGTAGAGTAGCCAATCAGGGCACACGATTGCTCATATCCACATTCAACAACACTTAACTGTTTCCTGCTAGTGCTGCTATATCAGCTCAGTGTGCTAATTTCTGTCATTGGACTCATGAAATAGAATCTACCCAGCATGACATCACACATTAAACACATCATACAAAGACCACCATGTAACAGAACTTCCGAAACTAATGTTCAGATGTCCCCCACCATGAACGCCAACTTGCAAGAAGAAGATCACGTCCCTTGAAATAAAGCGTATTTTCGGACTTCCTAGCGTAAGCAGATCCTCATGCAGAGTTGTCCAGAGCATTCAGCTAAATATCTGAGAGTAAGACCACAAAACCTGTAACCATGAGCAGTCAATATGATTACAGTATATTTTTAAATCCTGGAATGTAATAAGTAGCGCCGTATAATCATTTACACCACTGTAATGTTTTAGTGTAGTGTTTTTCTCTTTCATTTATTCCCCCACACACCTTTATTACATTTAAATGTCGATTATTACACAGATTTAATAGCCACAGAGCCTTTGACAGGTGTTTCCTGTGTTCACAGCAATTCTGTAAGTGCAGCTGTGTTTACATTTCCAGGTGTTTTTTTTTTTTAAGCTAGATGGCCTTTCGATTTCGTAAAATCAGTGAAATTTAGTTCCCTCTGAAATTTGATCATTGTGATATGTTTATTTCTGTAATATCTCAAAAAAAAAAATCCCCAGGCCATTCTGTGGCTGGGAAGTTATTTAATTTGAGCGGATTAAAGCAAATAATGTGCATGAAATCACTCACTTCACGCAGTCAAGCAGACAGAGGAAGTCCGTGTGCGCATGCGCAGGTTTACCTCCTTCTTCTTCTTTTGGGTTTTATGGCAGCTGGCATCCACAGTGTTGCATTACTGCCATCTACAGGTTTCCCTTTGAGCGTGCACTGACAGTTCCATCATTCTGTCGCTAAACGAACAGCTGATCACACCGAGGTGCTCGCTGAGCACCGATATTTATTAGTTTGGTCCTGCATTGTGCTTCCTTTCCTTCGTATATAACATAACGTCTTTTCTTCTTGCTTTCCGTTACTGTAGTCGGTCTTTCACATTTCATTCTCACACTCGCGTCCTCCATTTTTCTCTCCTGTTTCAAATTTGTATCCCACAATGCCTTGCGTGAACGGGGAAAGCCTACCACGTGACGCATGATGTAGCATATTGAATTGGGTCATGGTGAAGCAGGAAAAAATAGCAGAGAATTTAGGGCCACATGGCCTGAAATTTATTAATTGTTCTATTAAAAAAGCGAATAAAACTGGAAGTCTGTGATTCGAATTCAGTAGCTTTTGGTCCACTAAACAAAAATAATTGAGTGTTGGGGAAAATTCTTTTTATGACCTACACTTGAAAAATCTGAAAGGCGGTTTACCTTTAATTGACTGAAATCTGATTGAAACCATACTGGCTTGAATTTTGCTCAAGCGCTGTTAAATTCTTGATTGTGATTGGTCAGAAGGCATTGATTAATTTTCTATTATGTCAGCTCTGACCAGTTGTGCAGCTGCAAATCAGAGGTTTATATTAATGTGCTCATTCGAATATGTTACCATTTTCATTGTAAGAACTTACAGGAATTGTATAGTTCATAATCTACATAATCTAAATAATAATAAATGTACTGTTATTTATCAAAGACAAATATATCAATAGTGATTATAGTGAAGTCTTCTGAAAGGAATAAAAATGAGTTTTCTGTAAGTTTCTCTTGTAAAAAGTCATTGACATTCTGTAAGGAGATGGAAGGAGTCTCCAGTGTCAGAGCAACAGGTAAAGCTGTCACATGAAATGTAACTATAAATGGAGAAAAAATTACCACATGTTCTTCAGTTAAATGAAATTGTAATTATTGGCAGATTGCTGTTGTCTAAGAGGAATAAAACACCTTGAGTCATGGAAATGAATCAACTTCAGGGTGGTGACAGTAACTCTGTTTCATCACACCACCCCAATGTGAATTATGTTCCTAAAACTATGCCCGCAAATGTTTTGTTCTATACTTATTAGATCATCCAGCCAACAGTATGAGCTAATAAGTATGGAATAAAACAAAATATGGCAGGCTTATGCCATCATACGTATGTTGTCTGTCGTCTGTCTGTCGTCCGTCCACTGTCATCCACATTTCACAAAAATCACTTCTTCTCTCTCAATTCTTCACTGATTTTTATTCTTTTTGGCAGGAAGGTCCGTCTGCCTGGGGTGCATATAGATAGCTTCTACCCAAATTTGCATAACTGCAATTAATAATGAAGATATGGAGTAATTAATCAATCCCTAATGAGCAGTTCCCACACAGATCACTTCTTCTCCCTCAATTCGTCACCGATTTTGATTCTTTCTGGCATGAAGGTAGGGGGACCTAGGGTGCATAGAACTTGTACCCAGATTTGCTCCATTACAATTATTAATGAAGTTATGGACTAATTAAGCCTTAATGAGCAGTTCAACAAAAATCGCTTCTTCTCGGTCAATTCCTCGCTGTTTTGGATTCTTTTTGGCGAATAGGTTGGTATTCCTAGGGTTGATATCTCTTCTATATATAGCTTGTATATAGTGTATATACAGTTAGGTCCATATATATTTGGACACTGACACAAACTTTGTTTTTTTTTTTACCTGTTTACTGAAACATATTCAGGTTATAGTTATATAATGGACATGGGCATAAAGTCCAGACTTTCAGCTTTCATTTGAGGGTATCCACATTAAAATTGGATGAAGGGTTTAGGAGTTTCAGCTCCTTAACATGTGCCACCCTGTTTTTAAAGGGACCAAAAGTAATTGGACAATTGACTCAAAGGCTATTTCATGGGCAGGTGTGGGCAATTCCTTCGTTATGTCATTCTCAATTAAGCAGATAAAATGCCTGGAGTTGATTTGAGGTGTGGTGCTTGCATTTGGAAGATTTTGCTGTGAAGAAAACATGCGGTCAAAGGAGCTCTCCATGCAGGTGAAACAAGCCATCCTTAAGCTGCGAAAACAGAAAAAAACCATCCGAGAAATTGCTACAATATTAGGAGTGGCAAAATCTACAGTTTGGTACATCCTGAGAAAGAAAGAAAGCACTGGTGAACTCATCAATGCAAAAAGACCTGGATGCCCACAGAAGACAACAGTGGTGGATGATCGCAGAATAATTTCCATGGTGAAGAGAAACCCCTTCACAACAGCCAACCAAGTGAACAACACTCTCCAGGAGGTAGGCATATCAATATCCAAATCTACCGTAAAGAGAAGACTGCATGAAAGTAAATACAGAGGGTTCACTGCACGGTGCAAGCCACTCATAAGCCTCAAGAATAAAAAGGCTAGATTGAACTTTGCTAAAAAACATCTAAAAAAGCCAGCACAGTTCTGGAAGAACATTCTTTGGAAAGATGAAACCAAGATCAACCTCTACCAGAATGATGGAAAGAAAAAAGTATGGCGAAGGCGTGGTACAGCTCATGATCCAAAGCATACCACATCATCTGTAAAACACGGCGGAGGCAGTGTGATGGCTTGGGCATGCATGGCTGCCAGTGGCACTGGGTCACTAGTGTTTATTGATGATGTGACACAGGACAGAAGCAGCCGGATGAATTCTGAGGTATTCAGAGACATACTGTGTGCTCAAATCCAGCCAAATGCAGCCAAACTGATTGGTTGGCGTTTCATAATACAGATGGACAATGACCCAAAACATAAAGCCAAAGCAACCCAGGAGTTTATTAAAGCAAAGAAGTGGAATATTCTTGAATGGCCAAGTCAGTCACCTGATCTCAACCCAATTGAGCATGCATTTCACTTGTTAAAGACTAAACTTCAGATAGAAAGGCCCACAAACAAACAACAACTGAAAACCGCTGCAGTAAAGGCCTGGCAGAGCATTAAAAAGGAGGAAACACAGCGTCTGGTGATGTCCATGAGTTCAAGACTTCAGGCAGTCATTGCCAACAAAGGGGTTTCAACCAAGTATTAGAAATGAACATTTTATTTACAATTATTTAATTTGTCCAATTACTTTTGAGCCCCTGAAATGAAGGGATTGTGTTTAAAAAATGCTTTAGTTCCTCACATTTTTATGCAATAATTTTGTTCAACCCACTGAATTAAAGCTGATGCGTCCTGTCACGTTGCTAAACCTGCCTAAGGAGCCGCAGCAATACTTTTATGAAGGGTTTCCATACATCAACTGCATCTGAATTGTTTTGTTCAAAATTCATTGTGGTAATGTACAGAACCAAAATTAGAAAAATGTTGTCTCTGTCCAAATATTTATGGACCCAACTGTAGCTTGCAACATTTATTGTGCAAGGTGGCCCACTTTCGATCGTTCCTTCTGGACTAGACAGGGCCGGAGTGAGCTACGCTGTCATTGACGGTCTCATTCAATGCAGAAAATTCCCAAAGTCAGTATAAGTAAGAGGTAAATGTCACCTTTTTCTTTTGTTTATAATATGACTTCCAAATATTCACAGATATTTTCCAAAAGTAAAAATTAATACTTGACAATGAGCTTTTTTGTTGTTGTTGTTGCCATTTTTGACTGCAGTGGGATAGATTCACTAATACAAAAAGGTTGTGTAAAATATAATTAAAACTTGTTTTTAGCTGATTATTATTCCTCTCATTTCTTTGTTCATAATTTTAACCAAGGGAGTAACTTAGATTTTGACATTGGTGGGGACACAAAAGTGATCCAAGGCAGTTACCAATATTCATCTGTAGGTGGCAGTAAAGGACCATGGATTTGTTGTATCTGGCCTAGCCTAGTAGTAGTAGAAAGAGGTCTCTGTAAAACGGTGAACGCAGCAGACTCAGCGGCTGTCACGCTGTTGATTCTGAAATGCAAGTCGCACATCTGCATGGCCATGCAGTAGCCTACATCTGACTACTTACATTCTGTAAAACCATTAGGTCTATAAATTTAACATTCATTTATCGAGGATATTATCTAACACCAAGTTACACTGCTCCAGCATTCCTTTTCTCTGCAGCTATGCAGTAGCCTAGCTCTGATGCGTCCTGTCATGTTGCTAAACCTACCTAAGGAGCTGCAGCAATACTTTTATGAAGGGTTTCCATACATCAAAAGGATTTTGTTGAGTTTTTAAAGCCCGATGGAAACCCTGCACTTACATTCTTGACTTTGAAGAAGAATGAACGAATGTCTCGTTTCTTGGGAGGGGGGCCGTCATCCATGATACTCAAGTCAGCATGCGAGTCGTAGGGCAAGCATGCATGGACATCAAAGTCCAGCTCAATTTGTAGGCTGACGGAGAGTGGGGGGTGCATGGGGTAGGTCAGGTGTGTACGTGTGAGATACGGGGGGTTGATGGGCGGGTAGTCACGGCTGCTGTGGGAAGTGTGCTGCTTTTACAGCAGATGGAGTGACAGCTGGGATAGCCAACCATGTAAGTTAGCGAGAAACAGGTAGCTAATCAGAGAATGATATCGACGTTAGAGGGGGGATTATTAGCAGTGTCATACATTTAACCCTTTTTGTGCCATATAATCATTGCTCAGGTTAGGACATCGGTTTTATTGATCATGATTACACAGTAGCGGCTGAATATTGGTAGGGACACGTCCCTAGCTTCCCTACCCAAAATAACGCCCTAGATTTTAACCATTAAAGGGAGAAAGAAAATGGGTTATCACGAATTCCTGAGGCATAAGGAAGACAAACTACAGGACATCATTAAAATAAATAAATAAATAAATAAATAAATAAAAAAAACCGGGCGGCACGGTGGTGTAGTGGTTAGTGCTGTCGCCTCACAGCAAGAAGGTCTGGGTTCGAGCCCCGTGGCCAGCGAGGGCCTTTCTGTGTGGAGTTTGCATGTTCTCCCCGTGTCTGCGTGGGTTTCCTCCGGGTGCTCTGGTTTCCCCCACAGTCCAAAGACATGCAGGTTAGGTTAACTGGTGACTCTAAATTGACCGTAGGTGTGAGTGTGAATGGTTGTCTGTGTCTATGTGTCAGCCCTGTGATGACCTGGCGACTTGTCCAGGGTGTACCCCGCCTTTCGCCCATAGTCAGCTGGGATAGGCTCCAGCTTGCCTGCGACCTTGTAGGACAGGATAAAGCGGCTAGAGATGAGATAAATAAAAACCATAAAAAACTGTTGTTGTCATGTTGTCAACTCAGGTATAAATCAGAGAGCTAGGAATATTATCAGTAAGTGAAAGTTTTGCTTTACGTTTCTCTATATCAAGCAGTTTTTAAGTAGTGGGCTATTTTGCCTTGAGCAAAGCAATAGTGATTTCCTCTTTCCCCCCCTCATGACCCTTTCCTCTGAGCTGTGATCTGTATCATTACCACATCATATTTCACTCTTCTGGAATGTTTTGTTGCTGTATGAATGGGAAAAGTGCAGGCATGTCGCCATTATCCCGTCCAAGCAAATCTCAACTAAATCAAACTGAGTGAGCAAGACAAAAAGCCGTATTTTTTGACCTGAAAAGAGACCTACTGTGACAGCTAAACTATGACCCAGCTCAACATCATAACCTCATGGGTATTCTTGTAAAGATAAGGTAATGAAGAATTCACTTGGATTCTGGTGTCTCTTCTTCAACAAGGTGTGCAGATATTGTTAGCCAGTCCCAAATATTGTCACTTGCTAAGAATACCAGATGGTTCAAAACATCTTTGCAACTGTCTGTTTTATTTCATTAATGATAAATAAAATCAATCGGTGTTGTGGATGTTCAACTTCGCTAATGTCAGGTGGCTAAGATGGCTGCAGTTATGAGTAATGCTTTTATTACAGATGGCACTCAGCAAACAAATCCAAAAAAACTCTTAGTTTAATCATGGTCAGGAACAGACAGAAGGTCAGGTGATTAAAAAACAGGACATCCAAGGCAGGTACAGAATCACAGAAATCAGACAGACCAGAATCAAAAAATAGAATCATAAACACAAGCAAAAAATGGCTGTGTAAGTCAGTTAATAAACACACCACTCAGGAAAGACTTTGCAATAACTGAATGTCCAGTCTCTATTTTGGTGTGTTACCAAAGTGGGTGAGCCCAGACATCCTGTGGAGGAAACTCATTTCCACCACTTGTATCTGTGATCTTGCTTTTTTTGGTCACTACCCACAGCTCGTGGCCATAGGTGAGGGTAGGAACGTAGATTGACAGCTTTGCCTTTTGGTTCAGCTCTCTCTTCATTACTGCAGATGCTGCATCAAGCCACCTGTCAATCTCCCGCTTCATTCTTTCCCTATTTATGAACAAGACCCCAAGATACTTGAACTCCTCCACTTGAGGCAACAACTAATCCCCAACCCAGAGCAGGCAATCCACTGGGTTCTGGCTATGAACCATGGCCTCAGACTTGGAGGTGCCAATGTTCAGCTGCTTTTGAATTGGCTGCAAACTGCCCCAGAGCAAGCTAGAGGTCACAGCTCAATGAAGCCAACAGGACCACATTATCCACAAAAAGCAAAGATATGATCCTGAGACTAGAAATTCATTCTCATCTCATTATCTCTAGACATTTTATCCTGTTCTACAGGGTCGCAGGCAAGCTGGATCCTATCCCAGCTGACTACAGGTGAAAGGCAGGGTACACTCTGGACAAGTCGCCAGGTCATCACAGGGCTGACACATAGACACAAACAACCATTCACACTCACATTCACACCTACGGTCAATTTAGAGTCACCAGTTAACCTAACCTGCATGTCTTTGGACTGTGGGGGAAACCGGAGCACACCCACCCATACACGGGGAGAACATGCAAACTCCGCACAGAAAGGCCCTCGTCGGCTACGGGGCTCAAACCCGGACCTTCTTGCTGTGAGGCGACAGCGCTAACCACTACACCACCGTGCCACCAGATTTGAAATTCCATCTATAAAATTTATGAACAAAAGCAGTGACAAAGGGCAGTCCTGGTGGAGTCCAACACCCACCAGGAAGGAGTCTGACTTATTGCCGGCAATGCGAACCAAGCTGTTACTCTGGTTATACAGGGACCAAATGGCCAGTAGCAATGGGCCCATTCTCCCAAAGCACCCCCCACAGGACACCCTGAGAGACACAGTCATATGCTTTTTCCAAGTCCACAAAGCAAATGTAGACTGGTTGGGCAAACTCCCATGCACCTTTCAGTACCCTTGTGAAGGTAAAGAGGAACTCAAGGTAAATCTCATCCACCCTGCCACTGAAGAGTTTTTTTTAACTACCTCAGTATGGGCAGACACTACTCCCTTTGTGGAAGGCATGTCAGTGGTATTCAGGAGATCCTCTAAGTATTCTTGGCACTGCCTGACTATATCCCCAGTTGTTGTCAGCAACACTCCATCCACAGTGTAAAGAGTATAACCAAAGCACTGCTTCCCCCTCCTGATTCGTCTGATGGTTTGCCAGAATTTCTTTGAGGTTGACCAAATGTCATGCTTCATGGCCTCACTGAACTCCTCCTACACCTGGGTTTTTGCTTCTGCAACTGGCAATGCCACACTTTGCTTGGCCTGCCCATATCTGTCAGCTGCCTCCAGAGTCCAACAAGCTAACCAAGCTTGATAGGTCTCCTTCTTCATCTTGATGCCTCTCTTTATTCCATGTCCACTGTGGGGTTCTGGGGTTGCTGCCATGATGGGCACTAACAACGGCCACAGCTCTGTGTAGCCACCTCAGCAATGGCAGTATGGAGCATGGCCCATTCAGACTCAATGTCCCCAGCCTTCCTTGCATTGTTGTAGAAATTCTCTTGGAGGTAGGATTTGAAGAGCTCCTAAATAGGAGCCTCTGCCAAATGCCCACAGCACATATGTTTGGGTGCACTGGACCTATTCAGGATCCTTTCCCGCCATGTGATCCAACTCACCACCAGATGGTGATCAGTTGACAGCTCAGGTACTCTCTTCACCCAAGTGTTTAAGACATATGATCACAGGTATGACAGAACTACAAAATCAATCATCAAACTTTGGCCTATGTTGTCAAGGTGCCAAGTGCACTTATGAATACCCTCATGCATGAACATAGTGTTTATTATGGACAAACTGTGATTAGCACTGAAGTCTAATAACAGAGTGTCACTCGGGTTCACATCAGGCATGCCGTTCTTCCCAATCACACCCCTCCAGGTTTCACTGTCTTCGCCCATGTGAGTGCTGAAGTCTCCCAGCAGAACAATAGAGTACCCAGAGGGACTGCCTTCCAGTACCCCACCCAAGGTCTCAAAGAAGGTGAGATACTCTGAACTGGTGTTCAGTCCATAAGCGCAAACAACAGTCAGAGCCCGTTCCCGGATGCTAAGTTGTATGGAGACAACCCTCTCATTCCCCGAGGAAAAAGTAAAAGTATTGAAATGAGAGCCTATAAATAAAGTCACACCTGCATGATGCCTCTAGCCCAGGGCAACTCCAGAGTGGAATGGAGTCCAACCCCTCTCCAGGAGTTCTAGAACCCATGCTGGGTGTTGAGGTGAGTCTGAGTATTTCTAGTCAATATCTCTCAACATCCTGCACAACCTCTGGCATCTTTCCCCCCAGAGAAGTAACATTCCGTGTCCCCAAAGCCAGTTTCGGCAGCTGGGTAGCCGACCACCAAGGCTTCCATTTTTGTCTGCTGCCCAATCCACAATGCACCAGATCCCTATGGCTCTTCCTGCAGGTGATTACCAGGCAGTGTTGTAGTGTCACCTCACAGCAAGAAGGTTCTGGGTTCGAGCCCAGTGGCTGATGGGGGCCTTTCTGTGTGGAGTTTGCATGTTCTCCCCATGTCTGTGTGGGTTTCCTCTGGGTGCTCCGGTTTCCCCCACAGTCCAAAGACATGTGGTTAGGTTAACTTGGGGCAGCCATGACCTGAAGGTTGGGCTGAAGTGCCCTTGAGCAAAGCACCTAACCTTCAGCAAGGCAACTGCTCCCAGGGTGCTGTAGCATAGCAGTCCACTGTTCTGGGTATGTGTGTGTGCTCATTGCTCACTTATGTGTGCATATGTGTGTTCACTGCTTCAGATGGTTTAAATCAGTCCCCCCAGGATTTCGCGGGCCTTTTTTGTGATTGTTGCGGGCTAAAATGTATGATGTTGCTGGGGGTTTTCCAAAAAATTGCGATGAAAGTTGCGGTGTTTTTTAGGTTTTTGTTGCGATTACATTGCGGGAGGAAGTGAAAGTTGGGAGAAATTGTTGCGATTTTCTCTTTTTGTGATTAAAATTGAGTGATATGTTAAATATTAAGTTATTACTGAAAAACTATTGATTAAAAAAACAAAGACACTGAGAAATGGTCCTATAAACAACTTTACCAATATAAAAGATTACCAGGACTACAAAAATGCAGAAAAATAGGCTTTACTTATCCAAATGCACCTGTTGGTTCAAAAGTTAAAGTGCAGAGAACCTCACAGCACAACATGAAGTTCCCTTAAAATATAATATAAATGCCTCAGCTTTCATGTAAGAAAAAACACTATTAATACTAGTACTGTGTGCAGGCAGTTTATCCTGAAGACTAAATTAAACAATAATTATAAACTAATAAAATAAATGGCTCAGGCTTCATAGAAGAAAAAAAAACAATTTGAATAGAATCTCAAGGTATGATGCTGAAGCTGCCTAAACAATGGAAAATAAAATACCATTTTGGCAAAAATATTGGCATCCATTAATTTCTTGTATTAAGTAAAAAAATAATGTAAAGAGCACACAGTCCTTCACTGTAAACATAACACACTTTCAGTAAGAGAATTTAAGCCTACAGAAACACTGACTCGCACATGCTGCTTGAATGTATACACGGAAGTAAGGTGGAAGGTAGTTTGTTGACGTCACCTCAAGACGATGCCAACGACTGGTCAAATTTGCGGGAAAGTTGCGGTGATTGGATATAATTGCAACACCGCCCTGAATTCGCGGGGGTTGGGTGAATTTGCGTTGAAGTTGCAAATCGCAACATCGCGAAATCCTGGAGGGTCTGTTAAATGCAGAGGAGGAATTTCACTGTGTACTTAAGTCTGTGCTTGAGTGTACATGTGATAAATAAAGGCTTCTTCTTCTTCTCTTTCTTGATGGGGTTACAGGAAGGCAGTCCTACATACCTCTTTTGGGCTGAGTTTGGCCAGACCCCATGGGTAAAGACCCAACTATCAGGCACTCATCAATTAGCCCCTCCCCGAGGTCTGGCTCCAGGGCAAGCCTCCATTATCCTTGTCCTGGGCAAGGGATTTTGGTTTCTGATTTTTCTTCTCATTAGTCTTTGGGCCAATTTCCCTTGAGAAACCCTACCAGGGGCAAATTGTCCAACACAACATAGCTCCTAGGATAAACACTTAAACCCCTCCAATATGATAAGGTGGTGTTTCACTGAGGAACACAACAGAGAAAAAAATATAATTTTAGTCCTGTTTGTTAAAACTTTTGGGAAAGTTTTGAATAAAATAGGCCTACAATAAATTTACAACGAAAGTATCAGCTTTAACAATTTACAGATAATTTTAAAGGTTGGGATAATCAGAATTAGATTAAAAACATGGTTTGCTCTCTGCATTGGAATAAGGTTCTTAGGCTGGAAAACACTGCATTCCAGCATAAGAACCTTATCCCATCTGTGAAACATGGTGGTGGTAGTATCATGGTTTGGGCCTGTTTTGCTGCATCTGGGCCAGGACGGCTTGCCATCATTGATGGAACAATGAATTCTGAATTATACCAGTGAATTCTAAAGGAAAATGTCAGGACATCTGTCCATGAACTGAATTTCAAGAGAAGGTGGGTCATGCAGCAAGACAATGACCCTAAGCACACAAGTCATTCTACCAAAGAATGGTTAAAGAAGAATAAAGTTAATGTTTTGGAATGGCCAAGTCAAAGTCCTGACCTTAATCCAATCGAAATGTTGTGGAAGGACCTGAAGTGAGCAGTTCATGTGAGGAAACCCACCAACATCCCATAGTTGAAGCTGTTCTGTACGGAGGAACGGGCTAAAATTCCTCCAAGCCGGTGTGCAGGACTGATCAACAGTTACCGGAAACGTTTAGTTGCAGTTATTGCTGCACAAGGGGGTCACACCAGATACTGAAAGCAAACGTTCACATACTTTTGCCACTCACAGATATGTAATATTGGATCATTTTCCTCAATAAATAAATGATCAAGTATAATATTTTTGTCTCATTTGTTTAACTGGGTTCTCTTTATCTACTTTTAGGACTTGCGTGAAAATCTGATGATGTTTTAGGTCATATTTATGCAGAAATATAGAAAATTCTAAAGGGTTCACAAACTTTCAAGCAGCACTGTAAGTTGGCGCTCAAATGCATTCAGACAGTTTGAGCAGCAGATTAACAGTGAAATGTCTATGTAGAAACATTTCACAGTTTTTCACAGTTTCTACAAGAGTTGCTTGACAAGCAATTAAAAATAAATTGTTCAGAAAAATACTGTTTTTTTAAATTGTTGATTACATTTTTACTGGGGCGGCACGGTGGTGTAGTGGTTAGCGCTGTCGCCTCACAGCAAGAAGGTCCGGGTTCGAGCCCCGTGGCCGGCGAGGGCCTTTCTGTGCGGAGTTTGCATGTTCTCCCCGTGTCCGCGTGGGTTTCCTCCGGGTGCTCCGGTTCCCCCCACAGTCCAAAGACATGCAGGTTAGGTTAACTGGTGACTCTAAATTGACCGTAGGTGTGAATGTGAGTGTGAATGGTTGTCTGTGTCTATGTGTCAGCCCTGTGATGACCTGGCGACTTGTCCAGGGTGTACCCCGCCTTTCGCCCGTAGTCAGCTCCGACCCTGTGGGACAGGATGGAGCGGCTAGAGGAGATGAGATGAGACATTTTTACTGTAAAAGAGAGTATGTATTAGAATAGTGCATGGATGACTGAGCCGAAATAAAGGTTTGTACACATAAGTTTTGTTTCACAGTATCATTGATTACAGTCTGGATGTATTTTGAGTCAGAATCCAGTTACGCTAATGAAATGAATGTACTTAGTGCTGGATCATTTTAATTTGAGGTCAATTACCCAGTCTATATAATTCATCACTGCTTCCTGTATTAGCTTGGCCTGCTGATTTGCTGTAAATGAGCATTTGTATTATAAATGACTCACTTCTGCCCCTTCTTCCTTCCCCCTCTATCTTTCCTCTGCAGCTCTATGGACACTGAGTCACGGAGTGGAAGAAACCCAAAATCCTCCTCTCCTAATAAGACAGGACACCCGGCGTTTTATCCTACTCTCCTCCCACCTGTGCCAGAGAACACACCGGTGTTCCAAGAAGCCAGGCAAGATGAGCCGATCAGAGAGATTGTGTGCCGACAATGTGCTGTTGTATTCTTTTTATTTTTTATTACAAGGCACTTGAATAGAGGCCCAGGAAGTCTTAGACATTTCCATTAAACCATTATCATTACCTTTAGCTCTCACTGCTGCGAGTCTGGGAAGCCCCTAAACGAACACCAACAATTCACTTGAAAAAAGAAAGGATTTAAGGGCTTCATAACTGTGTTAGGAGATAATGATTAGATGTTGTATGCTTTACATGCTGTTTGCTTAAACATTGTTATACCACAGTGCTGTTGGATTCTCAAATCTGATTGGTCAGAAGGTGTTGATTAATTCTCTACAACAAATTTTTTTTTTCGTTTCCGTTTCCGGTTGAGAGTACGTCGTGCGCGTTCTGGCTGCCGCTTCTCACCGGAGCTCTTATTTTATTTATTTTTCTCTTTTTTTTTCTTTCCTGTGTGTTTGTGTAGTTTGATGTTTGTTTGAGTGTTTTGTCCACCGGTTGTGGTGTAGCTCCGGACCCAGTTTGGGGCGTCGGTTCCCTCCAGGCCTTGGTTCGCTGTGGGTGATGCCTGCACTCCCAGCTGTGGACTGCAGTGAGCCTGTTGCTCAATTTACATCGTGGTTGTCCAGCGCTCTGTGCTTTAATGCTTGGCGTGATGTTCCGAGCGATGTTGCTCGGTGGCGTCGCAGCGGCTGTGCAGGCGGTTTGGGACACACCAGCACTCTGCGTGGCGGAGCTTCTCTGCTCGCTTTGTGGATCCACAGCGTGGTGTTCGAGCGATGTTGCTGACGGCGTCACGGCGGCGGTGCTGGAGATGTGGGACTTGTTTTTGTGCGCCTTTTGGTGGGACTGTGGCTGCTACACCACGGGAATTACATCCTGACCCCTACTTGGTGGACTTTTTACTTTTTATTATATTTTTTATTTATTTATTTTTTCTTTCCTTGTCTATAATTGTAAAGCGTCCTTGGGTTTTTTGAAAGGCGCTATATAAATTTAACTTATTATTATTATTATTATTATTATTATTATTATTATTATTATTATTAACAGCACCTCTGATAGCAATACAAGACAAATCAAAGGGTTATTTTAATGCGTTCATTCAAATATATTTTCTTTAGTATAGTAAGAGTTAATTAATAGTAAAGGACTAGTATGGCAGACACTCCATGTTATCTAACACTATTAATAAACCCAGTAAAAAAGTATTGTTGTTTAACAAGGAAAACAGTTATTCCACAAAATCAAGTGGTACATGAGCTGATAGCCAACGAGGTGCATAGCACCGAGTTGGCTATAACCCATGTACGACGGGACTGAGTGGAATAATTGTTTTATTCTATCCACATTCACTGGATTTTGAGAAACGGAGCAGTTTAGTTTTATATTTTGCAAATCCGATAAATATAAACTTTATACAAAACATCCAACAAAATCATTTCCGCTTAGAATGTCAACAAATCGGCGAAATGACAGTAGCAATTTGTGAAAAATGCGATAATAATAATTCTTGAAAAATCAAAAAGATATGTTCTTACCATCAAATACTTTCATTCCATATTTTGTTGCTTTTTTGTATTTTTTTTTAGGTTTGTTTTCAAATAGAGATTTATTTCGTCCTTGGTTGGTTCAGCAACACGCTCAGCCATTTTCTTCTTCTTCTTTAAGGTTTTTTTGTTGGTTGGCAAACCGACTGAAAGGTGCATTACTGCCACCGACTGGGCTAGAGTGTGAAACAGGAGATATTGGGGGGAACCCCCCCCCCCCCCAACAGCTGTTTCTGTTTCTTTTAAATACTTGATAACAAAGTGATATATCTGACTTGATGCACTCTGCCATTTTGTTTTTCTCTACTCACGGTATGTGAGCTGATATCCTAGGCGTAGAGTAGCCAATCAGAGCGCACGATTACTCATATCCAGTGAATGTGGATAGAATAATCAGTGATATTCTATGACGGCATATTTGGGTCATTCTCGGTAAAAAAAAAAAATGGACCTGGGGGAGGGGTTATATTCTGAGAAAAAGAACTTCAGAATTCCTAAGATTAAAGTCATAAATTTACAAGAAAGAAAAAAAAACTAGGATATTCTCTGAGAACATAAAGTCATAAATTTGCAAGGAAAAACCTCAGAAAATCTGTGCGATTAAAGTCGTAAATTTACAAGAAAAAAACTTGGAAAAACAGTCACTTCTCTTTGCAAGGTTGAATGAATCTCATTATGCTACAGATGCTGCCTCTTGGTGTGTATTATGGATCATCTAATCAAACATATTTTTCACTCAAATTTAGCAATAGCCCTGCGATAGATTGGTGACCTGCCAATCTATCTACTATACAGGCCACCTGCCCCGCCTCTCACCTGAAATCAGCTGCGATTGGCTCTTGTTAGGGTTGTCTCCCACGACCCTGACAGATATGCAGAAGACTATAGATAATGGATTGATGGATGGATTGAGCAATAACTCGTGATTTTTAGCCCAGAAACACCACATTCCTGACTTGGATTAGGTGATAGCTTTTGCGCATTAAGAGCTACAACACAATGGAAAGATGCAAGGATATCGCTGGGTGCATCTACAGGATTGTGGTACAGTAGGACACAATATGACAAATCATCAAATGAATCAATCTTTGAGGTGTAGAACTCCGAAGAGTGCAGCATGGCGTGTGGTCTGTTCATTGTATGTGATAAAGACATATGGACAGTGGACCAGCCTAAGCAATATACTTGATATTCTGTAACATTTATGGAAGGAGTCTCCAATGTCAGTGATTTGTAACAGTGAAAACTGTAACTTTTATATTTTTGGCATCTTTAGAACAGAGGAGTTTATGAGAGGTTGGTGAAGAAACATTACATTACAGGTAAGAAGAAGCCTTTATTTGGTCATATGTACACTCAAGCACAGCGAAATTCCTCCTCTGCATTTAACCCATCTGAAGCAGTGAACACACGCATGCACACACAAGTGAGCAATGAGCACAAACACATACCCAGAGCAGTGGGCAGCTATGCTACAGCTACTGTATGCTATGCTACACTACAGCGGGAAGAAGTTGGGGGTTAGTTGCCTTGCTCAAAGGCACTTCAGCCATGATACAGAGGGATACTGATACTGTTCATTTACTCAACTCCCATCACATTTTTCCTGCTGGTCCTGGGAATCAAACTGGCAACCCTTTGGGCCCAAGGCTGCTACTGATATTTAGCAGACACTCATATCCAGAGCGTTCTACAACAAGACACTGAGAGTTGGGGGTTAGGTGCCTTGCTCAAGGGCACTTCAGCCATTCCTGCTGGTCCATTACATTACAGGTAAGAAGAAGAAGCCTTTATTTGGTCACATGTACACCCCTCCTCTGCATTTAACCCATCTGAAGCAGTGAACACACTCATGCACACACAAGTGAGCAATGAGCACGCACACATACATGCCCAGAGCAGTGGGCAGCAATGCTACAGTGCCCGGGGAGCAGTTGGGGGTTAGGTGCTTTTGCTCAAGGGCACTTCAGGGGTAAGTTCTGTTCAGTCACTCAACTCCCCTCACATTTTAACTGCCGGTCCTGGGAATCAAACCAGCAACCCTTTGGGCCTAAAGCTGCTTCTCTAACCTTCAGGCCATGGCTGCCCCCAGATGCTCTTATCTAGAGCAATGTACAACAAGACCCTGACAGTTGGGGGCTAGGTGCCTTGCTCCAGGGCACTTCAGCCATTCCTACTGATCCAGGGAATTGAACCAGTAACCTTTTGGTCCCAAAGCTGCTTCTCTAACCATGGCTTGGCAGGCCATGGCTTAACGACTGTTTATCGCTGCTATACCAGAAATGAGATCAGGAACGAGCTTCATGTACATTCCAGAACATTACTATAACTGCTACTATGAATGTTTCTATGTTACTGTAATATGACTATGAATGGATAAAAAGTTTGACATGTTGTTTCATAAATAAATACTGTCATCATGGGCAAATTGCTGAAGAATAAAACACTTGAGTATATGCTGGCTTTTGGAAAATAATCAACTGCAGTAGGCAGTGTAATAATCACCATGATATTCATCTTAAGCTTACTAGCATAATGTGTTCCATAGGACAGGTTATGTTTGAGTTGAGCAACACTTAGATTTAAAAAAGAGCAAATTTCAATAAATAAAAACACTTCAAAGATTCCACTTCATGTTGCCTGCACTTTGACCACTGCGTTTGCACGTCATGGGCATGTTAGCAGCAGTAATAAACACATTTAAATCATATGAACCTCTAATCTTCCTGCATAGTTCTCATGCTTAACCACATGGTTTAAAAACACCTTCATAAAATTTCTGTCCCAGTCGTCTAATTCCTCCAGAAAGCAGCCTCTCATTACAAAGACTTGACAAAGGATTTTTAGGAATCCTACAACAATTTATGGCCAGATTATATTGACCTGGGTTATGCGCACCCAAAGAGATTTCAGTTATAACTGGTGACTGATGATTACTAGATATTTTGTCAGAATGACCTGGGTAGCTTTTATGTGCACGTGTAACTATTCCTGCAATGTAAAGGGTTTAAGTTTTGAACCGGTCCTGGGTATGACTTTAAACTTCAACCGGTGGTGAGTCTCAGGTCCAGGAGGACTTGAGTATTGGGGAAAATGGAGTTACCCCTTAATCACCATTGCTCTCAGGTCTGCTATGACCAGGAATGGTAGCACCTGCCTGGGTTCCAGCTATGGGTTAAATAGTACATTGCCAATAAGGCGCTGGCAGCAGGGCACTTTTTGGTGCAATGTGGCAGATGAACCCAACAGGGTCAATGGCACACCACCAGATGGCATGCAGAAGCGCCACTCAAATGGCCAACGGATGACATCACTCGACAAGTCAGTTGTCACTGTGGGGCAACTTCCATACCCGTCAGGTCTGTCGCACTTTTGTGTACCATTTGGCATCAAGTCTGTAGGTCTAGAGAGACAACACAAGGGGGGCACAACATCGTTTGTCTTACCTTACTGTGCAAGGCACTTCGTTAGGAGAGGAGAATAGTATACAAGAGCTCACGAGGCCAGACATTCCATGGCAGCTCAGCCGGGCCATTCGTGCCGCCGCTGTGGGTGGCTTTGTCACTCTGGTGCTGGCCTCACAGCCCATCTGCGTTTCTGTGCATCCTAATGAAGCAGTCATCGTCGCTAGCAATGGACAGTCAACAAGAACAACTTTTGAACTGGTAAAATAACAGATATGAGTGGATTTTTAATGCATTTCAAAAAATATATTTTAACTTGTGCATGTATTTTCAACCAGGTTTGATAAAGCTCATTTTCTGTAAAATGCATTCTTCTAAAAATAACAAAAAATTAATCTAGGAATCAAGAAATTTGTATAATCAAGCCATCATTTGGTGTAAATAACCATTCATAATAAATGAACAAACTTTCAAAAACTCAATATAAATGAAAAGTTAAGAAGTTTAAGGTTAGAGCTGGGGGTGTGGTTAGCATTTTTTTAATTCCCTTATTTACACTCATGGCATTTAGCAGACTCTAACTTTTATGTCAGTTCACAGAAGTGATTTATCTACACTATATCACCAAACGTTTGTATGCTTTAGTATTAGAATTTCCCTTCATTTGAACTAAGAGACCCAAACCTGGTCCAACATGACAATGCCGCTGTGCACAAACCTCCACTAAACATCTTAGTTAACATTATGGAAAGATTAATGCTAAGGCCACACATAGCCAGTTGATCCGTGAGAATGGTGGCTGGGGCTACTATGACCATTCCGGCAGATTTTGGAGGCAATCCATCGTGTAAATTTGGGTGGAGTAAATATGCAAATGAAGCCACAATAGCTGTGAAAATAGTGATGGAAGATGCTGGTAAACCAGTGGCGGCAGCGACATATAACGACATATGGTCTTATGACAATGATGGCAGTGTGTACGGCATAGTCATGTCAAGGTCATATAAGCCACGACCCCTCAGCAAACTTTTCATTTTCTGCAGAATATTTTTCCGTGAACATTTTGAGCTTGATGGTTGTGACGGAATACTACCGTAACCCATATAAGCCTCACGTATGCCTCACATATGCCTTACGGAGACTCAAGGATGCCTTCATGGTTACAACAGATTAATTCATCTGGCACTTGACCCACAACAATTTTCAACACAATGAAACTTTCCGGTGATGGAAGCCATGCCTTCCTGGTTGTCAAGGTAGCTCCCTGGCTCGCACATATTCCGACAGAAGGGCCTGGAATGTGTGCCAGTTGACCCCCGGAAGGCTCAAAATCATCTACCAGCGTTGACTGTGAAGTGATTCTGGCTATGTGAGACCTTAGCTAAATGCTACTGAGAGGTGCAACAGAAATGTGCTTGCCCTATCATCATTGGAAGCCATGGCCAAATGCAGGGCCGGATTAACATGGCCAGGGGCCCCTAGGCTACAAGTTGCTGTAGGCCCCCCCGGCCACCACCACCCTCACCAGAGCTAGTAGTACTACTGGCTGCAGCTGCAGCTAACATAACGTTTGCTACGCTAGTGTCATGATGACTTGCACTTGCCAGTTGGGTTTCATTAGGTTTAAAAAACCCTGTTAGTTTTGGTATATTGCTCAATAGAGCTTTGTCACGTTGGGCTTTTTGCTGTTGCGCCTTGTGCTTTTGAGCACTGCTCTCGTATTTTCTGTCACACATGTTCACTGTTCAACTGTGGAGTGACGTCGTGCGTGACATCTAACGTTTATATATGGAAGGCGGATTTGCCTCACCCGATCAGCGTCCGTTTATTTAAATATTCATTTTGAGCCAATGAATATGAAGGTTTTTTTTTTCTTTTGACCAATTGGGGGCCCCCCTGCGAGGCGGGGGGTGTGGGGGCCCCTAGGCTGAAGCTATATGAAGCCTGTGCGGTGATCTGGGCGTGGCCAAATGGTTAGAGAAACAGCTTTGGGATCAAAAGGTCACTGGTTCGAGTCCCTGAACCAGCAGGACTGGCTCAAGTGCCTTTGAGCAAGGCACCTAACCCCCAGTTGCTCTGGCAAGTGTGGTGGTGTACCTTATGTCTGATTAGCCAAAAAAAAGCTGATAATGTGATTATCAGTTCGGGCAACAACCTGGCCATAACTAAACTAACTATCATCAGAGAGGCTTCAAGTTCAAATCCTGACGACACCAAAGCCATACGTGGCTGAGAGTCAAAGGAGCAAAACTATCCATGCTCTCTGGGGGGGGGAGGAATATAGTACTCTTTCTTCCCTGTCAATGACTGCAGCACTAGCCAGAGCTCATGTACGCAGGACAGGACAGATAGTGCTTTATGCTGAGTGTGTTACATTGCCCTGTGATGCAGCAGTTTGCTGAAAGATGCCTTGGGTCTCAGAGGAAGCACATCGGTTGGAACCTGAGCTCAGCTGATATCAATATGCCCTCATGTCAACTGTTCTTATTTAAAATTTTCCAAATGTTTCAGGAAATTTTATAGGTTAATTTAATAATTAGTTTGCAGTCATGGAAATATGCTCCCATTTTTCAATTGAAATGACAGTCCGAAGGCTTCCTTTAAGATTTTTGCACAAATAAATTGTTGGTCAACCAGGACAAATCAGATCATATTTGATCAATACAAGTAATATTAATGATTGGCTTAATTCCTTAGAATCCTTTCCTAACAATTTTATTCACAATATTATGTTTTAATCATACATTACATTCTTCTTTGAAAGATGTTTTCCTCTTTTTTTCTGAACCAATAAAATGGCTGCACCAACTTCTGCTTAAAGGAAAACAACCGAGTTCCCATGAGAGAAAAGCCCTGAATTACAGCCGTTGTGACCTTCAGACTGTTCAGTAAGTCTTCAGAACTCTTTCTTCTTCACAAAACTGGTGAAAAAGTGCTTTTAGGCACAAGCAATTACACAGGCATTCTCATGGCCTTCCCAGACTGTGTTCCAACCACTTCCCTGTTTCCAACAAGACCCCAAACCTTCACGATGAGCATTTTTTTTTCATCCAGAGAAAGCAGATCCATTTCCCAAAAAGATGTGCATTGTGCATCATGGTGTATCATAACAAACAGATCACATAACATCTGTATTTGTGCCAGATTTCACAGAACAAATAGCTACTATTGTCGTGATTTCATTGATAACGCCATTTGAGTTGCTGTAGTTGCTGTGTACACACTTTTCTGGAAACTGAATTGGATTAATACAGTCTTCCCAAATACAGCACCGACATGCAAAAGGTTTTCATCTAATTTCAAATTACAGAGCAAACACACGGAGCGACAGGAGCTGCAGACCTGTATTTAGACAACCTGCACATTACATTATAATTGCAGAACAAGTAAAGGAAGGGTGATGTTGTAATTCTCACGTAAGCAACCTGATTTTCCGCTAACAAAAACCAATTTGGATTTTATTGCTGGAGTGGAAAGCACCGTTCTCAGCCCTGAGGATATTGCATCAGCAGGTCTAACTGTCAAAACAAACTGGTAGGGTGGATTTTTACTTCTGTGCACAAAACAACTCTATTACAATATGCATATAATATAATATATTATTATACATACAGGAGAGGGCGGCATGGTGGTGTAGTGGTTAGCGCTGTCGCCTCACAGCAAGAAGGTCCTGGGTTCGAGCCCCGGGGCCGGCGAGGGCCTTTCTGTGTGGAGTTTGCATGTTCTCCCCGTGTCTGCGTGGGTTTCCTCCGGGTGCTCCGGTTTCCCCCACAGTCCAAAGACATGCAGGTTAGGTTAACTGGTGACTCTAAATTGACCGTAGGTGTGAATGTGAGTGTGAATGGTTGTCTGTGTCTATGTGTCAGCCCTGTGATGACCTGGCGACTTGTCCAGGGTGTACCCCGCCTTTCGCCCGTAGTCAGCTGGGATAGGCTCCAGCTTGCCTGCGACCCTGTAGAAGGATAAAGCGGCTAGAGGAGATGAGATGAGACATACAGGAGACTTTTCGATGGAATAAAAACGTGTTCTATTCCCTTCTAGCGAGTTTCATTAATTTGGCTTGATAGCAAGCAATATTGTTAGCATGTCACTTATCCTACGTGTATTACGTCACTCTACCCAATGGAGAATGAGCGTTGAATATGGTTTGCGATATTGCATGGTTGTCAAGGCAACATGATGTCACACGTCGGAGCTGATGCGAATATTCAATGAGAGAGTTTTCTGCTGTGCATGCGCAGAAGCATTTCTTTGTTTCTAGCGGCACCCACTGTAAACTGTCGCAGTGAATTGAAAATGCCATCAGATACGTATTAGACATAAATCTGTGCAAGCGAGCGACTGTGACAATTTCTAAACAAACATGGACTCCAGGTTTGTTCCATCAAATGTGTGTAATAATAATAATAATAAAAATAATAATGGCTTTTTTCATGGTATATCAGATATATTCCCTTCAGCAACTTATCTTCAACTCGTTCAATATCATGCTAGCTGAATGGAATATATCTGATATACCACAAAAAAAGCCATCCAATATAATATCTCATCTCATCTCATCTCATCTCATCTCATCTCATCTCATTATCTCTAGCCGCTTTATCCTTCTACAGGGTCGCAGGCAAGCTGGAGCCTATCCCAGCTGACTACGGGCGAAAGGCGGGGTACACCCTGGACAAGTCGCCAGGTCATCACAGGGCTGACACATAGACACAGACAACCATTCACACTCACATTCACACCTACGGTCAATTTAGAGTCACCAGTTAACCTAACCTGCATGTCTTTGGACTGTGGGGGAAACTGGAGCACCCGGAGGAAACCCACGCGGACACGGGGAGAACATGCAAACTCCGCACAGAAAGACCCTCGCCGGCCACGGGGCTCGAACCCAGACCTTCTTGCTGTGAGGCGACAGTGCTAACCACTACACCACCATGCCACCTATAATATAATATAATATAATATAATATAATATAATATATTTGGCTGGATTAAATGAACCTGTGAAGCAGAGTTATACAATGCTGGCCAGAAGGTGTTGATGAATTTTCTGTAACAGCAGCTCTCACAATTTTATATTAATGCACTCGTTCTAACATGTTATCATTTCTATAGTCACTATCGTCATTTCTTTCATGGCAACTCAGTTGAAGGGTCTTGTTTCTGTAAACAGACATGAAGGAGCCACCAGTGTCAGTGCTTTGTATCAATCAGAGTGAAACCTGTAACTTTTAGTTTTCCGATATCCAGTCCATTCATAACAGATGAGGTTACACTTTGCGGTCTCTCAGTAACATGACAAACCATGTATTAACTTTGTAAGGAAAAACATGAGGCTCGGAAAGGAATCGATGCTTACATACTTGCCATGACTGGTTTTGCAGAATGTTCCAGAATATTCTTAGCTATAAATAGATCAAAACTAAAATGTGTTGTTCTTTCATTCAAAAAGTAATTGTTGTCAAATTGTTATGGTATAAGAAGAATAAAACACTTTGCAACATGCACATGTAGTAAAAAAAAAATCAACTTTGGAGTGGTAACAGGAACTCTACTTCATTGTCACAGAATTCGATCACTTGGTGGTGGATTATTTCCTGATCTCAGGACAACATGGAAATCATCATAAGTCTTTGTCTTTAAGATGACTGATTGGCATCTGTCGGTCACAAGTGGCCATGGATCTATGCCTTGAGAGTCATGATCAGTTGGCACTGGAGCAGCGCCTGGTCGGTAACTGCAACTTCTCGTGTTATGTCACCGCTTCACAGCGGCACTACAGTGTCCTCTCCAGGGCGCAGGCCTGGGCAAGGTGATATGGGAGACAAGCTGTTGCCCATGCAGCAGGTCCCCCCTCTCCATGTCACTGATGTAGGCAAGGGAAGCCCATGCAGCTTGGCACCAGTGCCGTCACAGGAATTACCAGAACAATGTTAAAAGCAACGACGAACTGCCTTTGGGATTCCAGCTCCAGATTTCTCCTTGAGGTTTACTCTCGAAGCCTTTCCCGAGATAGGGTATAGCCACAAAGCAGTGGAGGTTTGAAATGAGGGTTTGCCTGCCCCGAGGTGAGCGACCAACCAAGGTTAACAAGTCTCACCTACCCGAAGCTATCTAGTTTTAAGGCACCAGAGACTCGACTTTTGCCCCTTCTCCTTGTCAGTTCCACCACGGGACGGCCAGGAGTTGGACTTAGCTGTCAGAGACAATGACGTGCACCTTGGGAGCATTTCAAGGAGCAGTGAGAGCTTGTTCTCATTGCCCACTCCTGGCTTGACAGGCTCAGGAACCTTTAAGACCATTCTTCATAAAGTAAGGAATAAAACCCTTCAGGATGTGCTGTTATTGGAAAATAAACAATGTTGGAGTGGTAATGGTACAGGTAACACCACTTCTTCAATTGTCTCATTGTTGATTATTTTCCTGTGACAGCACTAAATGTGTTCTATTCCTTGCTCATGACATCTTAGCTATTGAGATCCACTGGTTATAAAACTGAAGGTTTAAAAAAGGAACTACTGTCTCTCGGGTGGCATGGTGGTGGAGTGTTTAGCACTGTTACCTTACAGCAAGAAGGTTCTGGGTTGGATCCCAGTTGCCAACAGGGGCCTTTCTGTGTGGAGTTTGCATGTTCTCCCCGTGTCCGCGTGGGTTTCCTCCGGGTGCTCCGGTTTCCCCCACAGTTCCAAAGACATGCAGGTTAGGCTAACTGGTGGCTCTAAATTGACCGTAGGTGTGAATGGTTGTCTGTCTCTATGTTTCAGCCCTGCGATGATCTGGTGACTTGTCCAGGGTGTACCCCGCCTCTTGCCCATCGTCAGCTGGGATAGGCTCCAGCTTGCCTGCGACCCTGCACAGGATAAGTGGTTATGGATAATGGGTGGACTACTTTTTTTTTTTTAATTATATTCAACAATGATCCCGATGTATATGTGTTTAATGTCTCAGGAAACTTTTATCTTATGCACAAGTCATGTTGCATTTTGCTGTCTCAAACATGTCCTCAAACATGTCATTTATCCATTCATCTGCTCAAAATGCTCTTTCCTAGAGCTGAGTGAGGATGCTGAGGTCATAATCAATCTCTTAGTGGTCAGCACTAAAAGGTGGGCAGGATGGAAGCGATGTTTGAAATGACATCTCGTCCAGCTTCTAAGTGTTATAACCTCCTCACAGTTACTCCACTGATAGGATCTTAGTGTTAGTGAGTCCTCCTGAGCTCCAGTTTTGGCTTGAGGCCTGACTCTAGTCCTGGACCTTGTAAAAAATAACCTGAACTGCTGCAGAAACACTTTCATCATGAGCAGATACATGGTCTGACCAATGCCCTTCTCACTCTTGACAGAACCTCATGGAGTTGTGGGTTATTTTGAACAGTTTGAAGGTCATAAATTTGAATTAAAGCTAGACAGCCTTTCTGACATTTGGTCATTGTGATATATGTTTATTTCTGTAATATCTCACAAAATATCAGGCCATTCTGTGGCTGGGAAGTTATTTAATTTGAGGGGATTCCTGAGCAAATAATGTGCATGAAATTGCTCACTTCGCGCAGTCAAGCAGACAGAGGAAGTCCGTGTGTGCATGCGCAGGTTTACCTTCTTCTTCTTTTTCTTCTGGGTTTTACAGCAGCTGGCATCCACCGTGTTGCATTACTGCCATCTATAGGTTTACCTTTGAGCGTGCACTGACAGTTCCATCATTCTGACGCTAAACGAACAGCTGATCACACCAAGGTGCTCGCTGACCGCCGATATGTATTAGTTTGGTCCTGTGTTTCTTTTCCTTTGTATATAACATAACGTCTTTTCTTCTCGCTTTCCGTTACTGTAGTCAGTCTTTCACGTTTCATTTGCACACTCACGTCCTCCATTTTTCTCTCCTGTTTCAAATTTGTATCCCACAATGCCTTGCATGAACGGGGAAAGCCCACCATGTGATGCATGATGTAGTATCTTGAATTGCATCATGGTGAAGCAGGAAAAAATAGCAGAGAATTTAGGGCAATGTGGCTCTAAATTCATTAATTGTTCTGTTTAAAAAAAACGAATAAAGTTGGAAGTCTGCGATTCGAATTCAGTAGCTTTTGGTCCACTAAACAAAAATAATTGGGTGTTGGGGAAATTGCTTTTTATGATCTCAGTGTTTCCCACAGAAATTTTGGAGACTATGGGGGCAGCCCATGGGGGGGGGGGGGCGTGGCGTGCGTGTCCAGTTGAATTGCAGGGGTGCGCGGGGGTTGTTTAGCCTACTAATACTACTAAACTAAGACTAACAAAGAACAAATTCGTTGGTATTGGTTATGCACCTTGTATTTTATTTTCGCATGTTGCTACAGAGGGCAGTCCTACAAGAAGAACATATTACAGATAGCAACCAAACCAAACCAAAAATCCTACAATACTTCACACCCTGAACTCCTACAAAAAGTCCTACAAAACAAGGATTTCTAGCTCTGCTGTATGTCAAAAGTCTCATCTCATCTCATTATCTCTAGCCGCTTTATCCTTCTACAGGGTCGCAGGCAAGCTGGAGCCTATCCCAGCTGACTACGGGCGAAAGGCGGGGTACACCCTGGACAAGTCGCCAGGTCATCACAGGGCTGACACATAGACACAGACAACCATTCACACTCACATTCACACCTACGGTCAATTTAGAGTCACCAGTTAACCTAACCTGCATGTCTTTGGACTGTGGGGGAAACCGGAGCACCCGGAGGAAACCCACGCGGACACGGGGAGAACATGCAAACTCCGCACAGAAAGGCCCTCGCCGGCCACGGGGCTCGAACCCGGACCTTCTTGCTGTGAGGCGACAGCGCTAACCACTACACCACCGTGCCGCCCCTATGTCAAAAGTGACCCTGACAAATGCCTGCCCTATTTACAAAGACCACACCCTGCACTTGTGCATTTGATTTTTCTTGGCTTTGAGAAAAAGAGTTCGAGTGCCCTTTCATAATTTATATCTTCTGGTTGTGGCCCGTTAATGGAAATCCTCAAGCAGGCGGCCAGGTGCTCTCCTTGCAGTCTGTTCCGAAGGTCTGTTTTGACCTAAAATGGCAAACAACTTGTTACTACAATGAGTCATGTGATTGTAGAGCTCACTCTGAAATATTTAATTAAGTGAAAGTGAGATTGAACTTAGGTGGGATTTGAGCATAAAAACAATGGGTAAATGTAAATTGAAATTCACATCACTGGTTTGCCTGCGGGCGGCATGGTGGTGTAGTGGTTAGCGCTGTCGCCTCACAGCAAGAAGGTCCGGGTTCGAGCCTCGTGGCCGGCGAGGGCCTTTCTGTGCGGAGTTTGCATGTTCTCCCCGTGTCCGCGTGGGTTTCCTCCGGGTGCTCCGGTTTCCCCCACAGTCCAAAGACATGCAGGTTAGGTTAACTGGTGACTCTAAATTGACCGTAGGTGTGAATGTGAGTGTGAATGGTTGTCTGTGTCTATGTGTCAGCCCTGTGATGACCTGGCGACTTGTCCAGGGTGTACCCCGCCTTTCGCCCGTAGTCAGCTGGGATAGGCTCCAGCTTGCCTGCGACCCTGTAGAACAGGATAAAGCGGCTAGAGATAATGAATGAGATGAGATGGTTTGCCTGCAGATGTCCTTAGGGCAGTCGCTGCTAAGTGGCTGAGTAATGGGTATATCTGCCCCCATTCATCGCACTCACTTGCTAGGAGTGTTATACCAATTTGACATCCTGACCAAGACAGCAAGCAGTTGATGTTAGACCTACCTCAGTCACTACCTCTTCATCCTGAGGTGAATTTCAATCCTTCTTTTTGAAATAATTCAAAATGCTCATGATCTGAATTAACAAAACAAATTTAGCATCAGTTTAATAAGGATCGGAGATTTTCTGTTACAGCTGTAGCGTCTACAATAAGGCTGACATCGTCACCTGACATTCAACGCGTTGCATTAAGGCCTACGTTAGTGGAGAAACACTCTTCATTAGTAAATTTGAAAACGATCAAATTCGAGTCAAGAAGTTAATTTAATGAAGTAGGTAACTAACATTACATTCCCTTAATTATGTGGCCTAATAGCTTCACCTTTCGAAGGCAGCCTATTAGAAAAGGCTAAAAATAATTTAACGTCTTCCGTCTCACCAGTAACAAATCGCGTTAAGGCTACTAGCACTAATTCTCAAAAGTGGCATCGAAGTTCGCTCTCTGTTAGAATAGACTACTTTTCCCTTTTAACATGTACATGCAGACCTAGATTAGTTTATCACTGCTGTCACTTCACGTCTCCATCACTTGGATAGACTGCGCACATACGGTACAGTACAATGTCAAGCGGGAAGCACTTCGCCGGTGAATTTGGAAGCGACCTGATCCTGGTAGGATAGGGTGACCAGATTTCCCTAGTCTGAAACCGGGACACTTTTGCGTGCGACCATGCTCGTGCTCGCACACCTTTTTTTTACGTAAACGTGACACTCATAGAGGTGCTCTTATCATTTTGTTGAAGCTCACATTTATCAACATCTCACATGAAATAAAACAAACAGGCATTTTGTTATCTAGTAGCATAGTGGTGTACAGATCAGTTAAATTATGGTCAGACAACAGATTTAGTAATGGCTGAGAATAGGCCAGGCTATGTCCATAGGCCAAATTTAAACTGATTTATTTCACCTGTTTGTGAGAACACCAAGAAGAATGCATATGCACATGTAGGCTATATCTCTAAAATTGTACGCACTATAGCATGAACTTAAAAAGTAGATATGTGACCTCAACATAGCCTAGGTCAGAATCAACCTTACTAACCATTCCCCACAACTGAATGAATAAAGCAGGAAGATGTGTACAAAAGTGAACACTTTAATGGAAGGCGCAACAAGCTGTTCAACACAGCAATATGGCCAAACTGTCAGAATGGTATGTTAAACAGAAACAAAAAAGAGACAAGTGATTTGAGAATATATACTACGGAAGCCGCGAGAGGCCCTTCATATAATCCTTTTTTTATTCACCTTGTTATTCCGAGATAACGACATAATTAATTCAGGATCTCGAGAAAACAACACAACTAATTCGAGATCTCGAGAAAACAAAACCGTTATTTCATGATCTCGAGTAAACAGCTGAGAAATGGTTCATTCAGGTGCGCCAAGAGACTTGTGATATGCTGACTTTGGGGCTATTTCTCATTCTGTATAGACGCAACTTTGGTCATTAGAATGTCTGGAATAATCGATCACCTAATAAGGCAATATTTTGATCAGGGGTTGACACAGGGAGAGATTGCATTAAGTCTTTTAATAAGGGATCATTTCAAAATTAGTCCGCGACACGGGCGGCACGGTGGTGTAGTGGTTAGCGCTGTCGCCTCACAGCAAGAAGGTCCGGGTTCGAGCCCCGTGGCTGGCGAGGGCCTTTCTGTGCGGAGTTTGCATGTTCTCCCCGTGTCCGCGTGGGTTTCCTCCGGGTGCTCCGGTTTCCCCCACAGTCCAAAGACATGCAGGTTAGGTTAACTGGTGACTCTAAATTGACCGTAGGTGTGAATGTGAGTGTGAATGGTTGTCTGTGTCTATGTGTCAGCCCTGTGATGACCTGGCGACTTGTCCAGGGTGTACCCCGCCTTTCACCCGTAGCCAGCTGGGATAGGCTCCAGCTTGCCTGCGACCCTGTAGAAGGATAAAGCGGCTAGAGATAATGAGGGGGATGAGATGAGTCCACAACACCTCCGCAGAAGACTGGACCGGCTTCGTCTCTACCGACGGAGATACAGTGATCCAGCTGAGATCATGAAATAATTGTTTTGTTTTCTCGAGATCTCGAATTAGTTGTGTTGTTTTCTCGAGATCCTGAATTAATTATGTCGTTATCTCAGGATAACAAGGTGAATAAAAAAAGATTATATGAAGGGCCTCTCTCAGCAGTAAAGGAGGAGAGGGGCGACAGCCTGAGGAAAGCCCCCACAGGAGCGCACAGCATTTGCAACATAGGCTACCCAACTCAGTACAAGAACAAAGCACTTATAGTGTGTGCAGTCGGCTTCGTGCGCATTGTTCTGCACCTCTCGGAGGAAGGGGTAGGTGCCCTGTAAACCTTTAGAAAAGGTACATTTTCTTTTCGGCATAATTGCTGCGGCATTACTGCTGCTAGCTGCTAGACAAAGAACATTCGCGCCAGTTAATGTTTATTTTATTGTTGCATGGCAACCCGTTCTGTTGTCTGGAATAATGTGGCTAAATAAACACCCATGCCACAGGGCCAGGGGGCAGTAACCAGGAAAGTTTGCGATTCCTGTCAATTCATCAAAATAGTAAATGCAGACATTTCTCCGCTAATGATTCCCATGCTGCTCAGTCGCAAACGTCGTGAGTGGCGAAAACTGGGACATATCCGTGTCCCGACAGACTTTTGTCAGGACTCGGGACACACAACCCCAAATCGGGACTGTCCCGGTAAAACTGGGTATGGTAGGATGATAAAGTTAATTTGACGAATTAGACAACTACGTAGGGCGAACTAATATTGCCTCAAAATAGCCTACTGTTGCCTTACAGAAAAGGTAGGTTTGCCAGTACGAAATGGACAAAGTAATTTAACGAAACAATACACTGAACGTCATCCATCAGTGCGCTCTCCATACGCCTATAAAGCACAATAGCGTAGCCTAAATGTCACCTTCTCAGTCGTGTCAAAGGCTACATAAAGTTGTATAAACTTATCTTAACATGTAGATGCAGACAGGATGTAGCTTATCAGAGTTGTCTCCTCACGCTGTCTCAGATAGGCAACGCACGCAATGTCAGGCCGGGTGCGTCAGTGTCGCCGTGCGTGCGTGTGTGCGGGCGCGGACCAGCTGTGCTGTGCCCAGCTGTGCCCCAGTAAGAAAATCTCATCTCATTATCTCTAGCCGCTTTATCCTTCTACAGGGTCGCAGGCAAGCTGGAGCCTATCCCAGCTGACTACGGGCGAAAGGCGGGGTACACCCTGGACAAGTCGCCAGGTCATCACAGGGCTGACACATAGACACAGACAACCATTCACACTCACATTCACACCTACGCTCAATTTAGAGTCACCAGTTAACCTAACCTGCATGTCTTTGGACTGTGGGGGAAACCGGAGCACCCGGAGGAAACCCACGCGGACACGGGGAGAACATGCAAACTCCGCACAGAAAGGCCCTCGCCGGCCCCGGGGCTTGAACCCAGGACCTTCTTGCTGTGAGGCAACAGCGCTAACCACTACACCACTGCGCCACCCCAGTAAGAAAACGTTGAAAGATTTTCATAACAAACTAGTTTCTTTGTCAGATCATTTATCTACTGTAAATTGTAGGACAGCGTGTGTTTCAAACTTCTATCGCCTCTTCTTTCTAACTAATTTTCTGATTGGTCTGGGAGATTCTCACTGTAAACATAGCGTGCGTGCGGCGTGCCATGAGTCCATTTAGCCTACTGGAGAGATGAGTCTACTCTTTGGATGAGTCAGAGAACGGGCTCTGGATGAGTTAAGGTAGCGCGAAGTTTTTGCAACAAAACTAAGCAAACCGTATTCTAACAAACCCATTAAACTACATCGAATTAAACGATATTAAATTACTTTTCCAGATGGATATCAGACAATTCTTCTCACGAAGCAGAGACGGGCAGGTAAACAGTGACAGATGAGGAGGAGGGTGAGAGAGGTAAGATTAAGGTTGTAGGCTATGCGCTAGTCAGTCATAACTAACCAGCTACACTACCGTTCAAAAGTTTGGGGTCACTTTGAAATGTCCTTATTTTTGAAAGAAAAGCACTGTTCTTTTCAATGAAGATCACTTTAAACTAATCAGAAATCCACTCTATACATTGCTAATGTGCTAAATGACTATTCTAGCCGCAAATGTCTGGTTTTTGGTGCAATATCTCCATAGGTGTATAGAGGCCCATTTCCAGCAACTCTCACTCCAGTGTTCTAATGGTACAATGTGTTTGCTCATTGCCTCAGAAGGCTAATGGATGATTAGAAAACCCTTGTACAATCATGTTAGCACAGCTGAAAACAGTTTAGCTCTTTAGAGAAGCTATAAAACTGACCTTCCTTTGAGCAGATTGAGTTTCTGGAGCATCACATTTGTGACCCCTCACCGAATCCAGGGACGCATGTCGGCCGAAACGAATCCGAGATAATCGCAAAAGAAGCATTTTTTTTTCGAAATTTGTGATTTTCGTTTTTTTCCATCATGTGCAAGTTGAGATCTTGAAGAATGCAATCAGTATTTCAGATAATAGATTGTTTTGTTGGAAAAGCATAAATTTTTTTGTTGCAAATTGTCTCGTTTTTGTCAGGACTGTAGCCTGCTGGGGGGTGTGGGTAAATTACCATATGGCCATTCACATGATGATTTAAGTCTTTTTTTTCGCAAATCAGCTGTATGATACGAGCTGAGCGCATGGCTACTTAACCTGCATACAGGCGTGTGATTTCACTATGGAATGAGGAAGCTAAACAGAGCGCAGAGGAGCTGAAACACCGCGAAGCAAACAGACACACGGTATTTACATCGGAGATCACCATTTCTAGCAAAAAAACCCCGCAACCTCATTTTCCAGATTGAATGGAATACTTGAATGATCGGATGATACACGGACCGTTCTAGGATTACATTCCATCGGAGGCATTGGTGTGTGCAAGGCGACGTTTCTCTTTCTGATGGGGTGAGTTTATTAATCTAAGGCTGTGTGGTTATTTTTGCATGTAACGGAGAGTGTTGTGGTTTGGTTAAGCCTAGGTTACAACCGGACGTACGATTTTTTGGCTGTGTGATTTTTGGCGTTTCCCAAATCGCTGCGTTTTTTTTTTTGTTCACGGAGAAAGATGCGCGTTGGCCGTAAGTTTGTCTTGCAACCTGAAAAAAACGTAAGCACCCGTAGAGTTTGTTTGACATGACAAAGAACCTCTGCGGCCGGTCTGCGGCTCGAAAATCAGCACGTCACACGCGCGCTCTCGTGCGTTTCATGCGCGCTCTCGTGCGTTTCTTGTGTTTTTTGCATGTAGACTGGCCGTAGGAGCGCGTACTGTACGGCCTGTTGTGACCGAGGCTTTACATGAAACTAGCGTTGTGTTAGTTGTGTCATCATCGTGCTATCTTTCTTTCTTACGGTGTGAGTAATTTTTCAACCACAAAACGTTAAAGTATACTTTAGGACTTATTTTTGCACTTCATAATTGTGTTGGGCATACTTTGCATGGAAGGAAAATTGACGTGGTGATCTTTGTTTACATGAAAGTAGCATCGTGCTAGCTCGTAGCGGGTAGGGCTTTCCTTAATGTCATGAAAATGAGCAGCATTATGTGCCCGCCCTACACCCAGAGTAGCTGAGATGGAAAACTTTGAGTGCGATTTTCTCCCTTTTCTGTTTTAAGAAGTATACACTTTCAAAAGGCCACACATTCTTCAAATATTGTCAGATCTCCACATGGAAGGCATCATTGGAAAGCTTAGAAACTGTACTTTCTGAATCTGTCAATAACTCAAAATGCCCCCGGGCAGACATGTGTCCCTGGATTCTGTTTTCTGACACATTTATGGGGTCGATTAAATGCTCAAAATGGCCAGAAAAATGTCTTGACTATGTTTTCTATTCATTTTACAACTTATGGTGGTAAATAAAAGTGTGACTTTTCATGGAAAACACAAAATTGTCTGGGTGACCCCAAACTTTTGAACGGTAGTGTAAGTTCGTGAATCATGAGAGTTGAGGTGACACATTTAGCATCAGCATGCATTAAAAGCCCAAATGCCAACAATAAATTTTTGGGGGACTGGGATGTGTTTTCCGTCTCGTTGACCTATTCATCGCATAACTTCATCCACGAGAGCATGAGAATTATCCACTTTGCATTGGTTGGGGACAGGAACGTTAAGGTGCATTGTGCAGGGGGGCCAGGGGGGCATTTTGTGTGTGTGTCGGGGGGGGCAGTGCCCCAGTAAAGCTTAATTCCTAGTGACGCCCCTGGCGCGGACTGAGACTATGGCGGCCCAAATTAGACTATGGCGGGCCGCCATAGTCTCGTCAATCAGTGCGTTTACATGCACGTAGAGAAAATCGAATTTCTGCCGTAGCTCGGCTGAAATCGAAGTTCTAAATGCCATGGATACACCTTAGCTCGGCTGAAATCGAAACAAACTGGATTTCTCGTAATCGAGCTACACGACCTAGATTATGCGATTGTAGCCGAGCTACTTAGTGCATGTAACCCTATCGAGCTACGTAGTCGAGCTACTTACTTCCCTTCCGGAAGTGACGAGTGACGAGACCACAAGTGGGAAACACAACAGCCTCGGTCGGCATGACAACAGTAGTAGTAGCGAGCAGCAGAAGAGGTCAGGAGGAACAAGGAGACAAAAAAACAAAAACAATTGAACTTTTTGTGTGTTTATTAAGACATAAGTTAAATTGTAAGCAAAAAATGGACTTTAGAAAAATATACAATTGTGCAAAATAAGTTGTCTTACAAAACAGTGGTCTGCGCAGGACAGTTTGTAGCCAACAGGTGGCAATGACATGTGGTGTGAATGTAAAGTGGAAATCACTCGTCTTCTTCATGATGACAACCGGAAGTGTACCAACACGATGGGGCGTGTAGCGCCACCTGTGGCTCGGGTGCACAATGTACCTCACACAATATCTCGATTTCCTTGTGCGCATGTAGGATTGGATTTCTCTGGCACCCCTGCTGGGATCCTTAGCTCGATTACCGACAGCAGCTCGATTTGGATGTGCATGTAAATGCACTGAATGTGTGGGAAACACTGGATCTACACTTGAAAAATCTGAAAGGCAGTACAGCTTTAATGCTGGCAATTTTCAGTTTCATGGATGTGAGAGAGAAGAAAAGTCAAGTCTGACTCAGACACACAGTTTAAGACAATGTTTAATGTAAAAGTTGAATCGAAGTCAAGTTGCTTTGTCTCTTGTGGGTGTATCGTTAGGTCTACGATTGTTGCTTGTAGGTGTGGCCTGTCTGATTTTTTAAGTTCTGCTGAGAAATGGTTGTAGCCAAAATCCCGACAGCACAATAAACAATTTACTGTATACATCACCGTTGGGCGGTACGGTGGTGTAGTGGTTCGCGCTGTCGCCTCACAGCAAGAAGGTCCGGGTTCGAGCCCCGTGGCCGGCGAGGGCCTTTCTGTGCGGAGTTTGCATGTTCTCCCCGTGTCCGCGTGGGTTTCCTCCGGGTGCTCCGGTTTCCCCCACAGTCCAAAGACATGCAGGTTAGGTTAACTGGTGACTCTAATGGCCCTTTTCCACTACCCTTTTTCAGCTCACTTCAGCTCGCTTCAGCTCACTTCAGCCCGACACGGCTCGCGTTTCGACTACCAAAAACCAGCACGACTCAGCTCGTTTCAGCCCTGCTTAGCCCCTAAAACTCGCACCGTTTTGGAGTGGGGCTGAAGCGAGCCAAACCGTGCCGAGTGAGGCTAGGGGCGTGAGCAGACACTCCCCTGTGCACTGATTGGTGAGGAGGAGTGTCCTCACATCCCACACACGCCCCGCGAGCGCGCTGGGATCTGTAAACACCGCAAACCCGGAAGAAGAAGAATTACGAATTACGAGAATTTCTGAAGCCTTATGCGCCTCGCCTCATCTATACGCTCTTGCCAGTATCTGTTGGCGTTGTCGGTGACAACAAGCCACAGCACCAAGACCAGCAACACTAACGACTCCATGTCCTCCATGTTTATTGTTTACTATTCGGGTCGTGAGACTACCGCTTAAAAGATCACTGAATCAGTGACATACAGAGCATCGTGGACGAGTTCGCGGAGCGCAAGGCTCGTCGTATGCCCTTCAAATAATGCGCGCAGTAGGCTATTGATGTTTTATTATGAGCCATGTACAGTATGTCACCTAATGTTTTTTTGTTTCTGAGTTACATGTTCGTTTGAAGGACTTAATGTACAAAATAACATAGTTGCACCCCGTAGTGTTGAAATTGGTAAACACAGTGCATTCAGTGAGGTTTGCACCGCCCTCCTTTTATTTCTGACTCTTCCTGTCACCGTTGCAACCTCTGAGCGCTCATTCGTATGCCCTTCAAATAATGTGCACAGTATAGGCTATTGATGTTTTATTATGAGCCATGTACAGTATCCTAATGTTTTTTGTTTCTGAGTTACATGTTCGTTTGAAGGACTTGATGTACTAAATAACATAGTTGCACCCGGTAGTGTTGAAATTGGTAAACACCGCAGTTGCGGACATTTTGTAACCTAAAATGATGTTATGATAAGCTTTAATAAAGGGCCCGGTCATTTGCCCCGCCCCCGGCCCGGCTCTGACTTGTTCCGCCACTGTCACTGATGTCACTGTTTGCGCTGCTTAACGACATCACGTGACGTCCACCCACTTTCGCTAACTCCACCCAATGTGTCCACCCACTTCCAGCCAGCACGGTTCAGCGCGGTTGTAGTCGAAATGCAACTCCAACAGCCCCACTCAGCTCGACTCAGCTCGACTCGGCACGGCACGGCACGGCTCAGCCGTGTTTGTAGTGGAAAAGCGGCATAAGTTGACCGTAGGTGTGAATGTGAGTGTGAATGGTTGTCTGTGTCTATGTGTCAGCCCTGTGATGACCTGGTGACTTGTCCAGGGTGTACCCCGCCTTTCGCCCGTAGTCAGCTGGGATAGGCTCCAGCTTGCCTGCGACCCTGTAGAACAGGATAAAGCGGCTAGAGATAATGAGATGAGACATGACCGTTGTTTAAAATGTGTTTGCTTGATTTCAATGTCACGCAAACTTCATTAGCATAGCACACTAACTGTTCTAGCTTCTTCCTTCCAAGCTTTAGCTTTCCTTGTTATATCTCTCGACAGTTTGATGAAATTATAACTCATAACTATGTACTATGGCTCAGAATGTTGGACAATATCTTCTCGAGTAACATAAATTAATGCATTGAAGCACCAGAGATGTGGTTTCTGAGGAGGACCCAAAGAATATCATGGACAAAAAACAATATCTCATGGATATGTCATGAACAGAGCAAGCAAAACAAGAGAAATAATGCATGAGATCATGAAAAGGCAATGTCACATCGCTGGACATGTGATTAGGAAAGAGGAGGTTGAATGCATGATAATTATGGAAAGATTGAAGGGAAGAAAGCAAGAGGAAAGTAAAAATGAATGATAATGGAATGGAGACAGCAGCCAGTCAGGTGGAAATGAATACCAATGACCCAATCCGCTTGACCCGAAACAAGTGCGTGTCGGCAAGTGTTGTTCACATTGAACAAAAAGTACCGTAGCCAAAAGTTCAGTTCACACATGGTAACATCAGAGGTGGGTAGAGTAGCCAAAAATTGTACTCAAGTAAGAGTATTGTTACTTTAGAATAATATTACTCAAGTAAAAGTAAAAAGTAGTCGTCCAATTAATTACTTGAGTAAGAGTAAAAAGTACTGAGTGAAAAAAACTACTCAAGTACTGAGTAACTGCTGAGTAACTTCTTTGTTTATTGATCAGGATGTCATAACAGGCAGAGATTTCATATATATTTCACACATATAAACTGGGCGGCATGGTGGTGTAGTGATTAACGCTGTCGCCTCACAGCAAGAAGGTCCGGGTTCGAGCCCCGTGGCCGGCGAGGGCCTTTCTGTGTGGAGTTTGCATGTTCTCCCCGTGTCCGCGTGGGTTTCCTCCGGGTGCTCCGGTTTCCCCCACAGTCCAAAGACATGCAGGTTAGGCTAACTGACCTAACCTAAATTGACCGTAGGTGTGAATGTGAGTGTGAATGGTTGTCTGTGTCTCTGTGTCAGCCCTGTGATGACCTGGCGACTTGTCCAGGGTGTACCCCGCCTTTCGCCCGTAGTCAGCTGGGATAGGCTCCAGCTTGCCTGCGACCCTGTAGAACAGGATAAAGCGGCTAGAGATAATGAGATGAGATGAGACATATAAACTGTGTGTGTGTAGTTCTGTGTATTAACAATAACAACAAGAAGCTCAAGGAAGTCTGCACATAAACCATAACACTGTGTGTGTGCGCGTGCATTTTCACTCCGTGAAGTGACTGTTCAGCTTTAACAGCAGCTGAACATCACACGTAATAACTCCTCGTACGAAAAAGACTGGAAAAATCCTGTAAGATGTGATCAGCGATGTTAATCCTTTCATCCCCCAAAAAGTTGTTTACTGGCTCCATCTCGCAGAGGAGTTAGCAAGTGGACGTAACAAGCAGAAAGGTTGCTAACTAGCTGCCAGTGCCCAGCTTGGCTGGGTGGTGGTGGGGATTGTTAGCAAGCGGTCAAGCTAACAAGCTAATGCCCTTCCTTTTGTGAACAAGCACTTGTAGACAAATAAAACAAATCTCACAGAAAAAAAAACACCTAAAGTCTTCACAAATCCCTCTAATCCACAACAAATACAGGCTTGAAAAATGGAGATTTCACAAACGATATGTTACGCGTTTTGTTATTTAGTAAGTTTCCACCAGTCTTCCATTCCCAGTTTTTGACCAGAGCTGTGTACAACTGTAATGCTATTGAGGAGCTGACATTAGGCGAGCAACCTTATTTTCATGAGCATTTTTTGGTTTCACATCAATAAAAAGTGATTGTTAGGAAGATTTTTTGCAGTTTTATTTCTTGGTTCTCTGGTGTGTGTGTGTTATCTTGCCGTCTGAGGCCGCAGTACGCCAATACATTTCCACAAAACAATGTATTTTACAGTTATTTATGATGTTACAACAGGGCTAACGTCTGCCTATGAAGACAGCCAAAAGCACATAGCCTACTTACCGCAATGTGTTTCCTCAAATTCGATGTTGAGTTTTTATAAGCTGAAACGTCCACTGGTTTGGAGAGACACATGTGACACCGCATAACATAACTATTATTTTTTGTTGTTTGGAGAGCGAACATGGTTTGTATGTGTGGCCAGGGGTGTGCCTCTTCGGCTTGATGTGAAACGCTGGCCGCTGTCTCTGCCATTTTTCTTCTGCTTCCGGGCTCTTTTTCACCTGAACTGGTCTTGCCGCGGGAATGGGCTGACACATAGACACATACAACCATTCACACTCACATTCACACCTACGGTCAATTTAGAGTCACCAGTTAACCTAACCTGCATGTCTTTGGACTGTGGGGGAAACCGGAGCACCCGGAGGAAACCCACGCGGACACGGGGAGAACATGCAAACTCCGCACAGAAAGGCCCTCGCCGGCCACGGGGCTCGAACCCGGACCTTCTTGCTGTGAGGCGACAGCGCTAACCACTACACCACCGTGCCGCCCCTCGCACGGATCAATAAAAATAAAAATAAAGTAGCGAGTAACGAGCAGAATATAGCCCAATGTAATGGAGTAAAAGTACCGCTTCTTCTTCACAAATATACTCAAGTAAAAGTAAAAAGTATGCTGCATTCAAACTACTCTTACAAGTACAATTCATCCAAAAAGTTACTCAAGTAAATGTAACGCGTTACTACCCACCTCTGGGTAACATGAACTGGTTCACATTCACTGTTAATCATTTTGACTTTTGACTTTTGACCAAAGTCACATGGATTGTTTTTGATTCTAAGATTCCTGTTCTGGCGGCACGGTGGTGTAGTGGTTAGCGCTGTCGCCTCACAGCAAGAAGTTCCTGGGTTCGAGCCCTGGGGCCGGCGAGGGCCTTTCTGTGTGGAGTTTGCATGTTCTCCCCGTGTCCGCGTGGGTTTCCTCCGGGTGCTCCGGTTTCCCCCACAGTCCAAAGACATGCAGGTTAGGTTAACTGGTGACTCTAAATTGACCGTAGGTGTGAATGTGAGTGTGAATGGTTGTCTGTGTCTATGTGTCAGCCCTGTGATGACCTGGCGACTTGTCCGGGGTGTACCCCGCCTTTCGCCCGTAGTCAGCTGGGATAGGCTCCAGCTTGCCTGCGACCCTGTAGAAGGATAAAGCGGCTAGAGATAATGAGATGAAATGAGATTCCTGTTCTTGGCTGCAGGAGTGGAACCCAGTGTGTTCTCCTGTTGCATGCTGAGATGCTTTTCTGCTCACCACGGTTGTAAAGAGTTGCTATGAGCTACTATAGCCTTCCTGACAGAAAATCTCAACACAATTTGCCCATTTTCCTCTGACCTCTCTTATCAACAAGGCGTTTGTTTCCACCCACAGAACTGCCGCTCACTCATTGTTTTTTGTTTTTCGCACCATTCTGTGCAAAGACTGTTGTGTGTGAAAACCCCAGGATGAGATCAGCAGTTTCTGAAATACTCAAACCAAACTCAAATCATCTGGCTCAAACCAACACCCACGCCACAGTGAAAGAAAGTCATACTTTGAGATCACAATTTTTCCCATTCTGATGTTTGAACATTGTGAACATTAACTGAAGCTCTTGATTTGTATCTGCGTGATTTGATGCATCGTGCTGCTGTGAAGGGATCGGCTGATTCGAGAACCGCATGTGGATGGGTGTTCCTAATAAAGTAGCCGGTGAGTTTATATCTATATTTATGTCTATTTTTTCTTCGAAGAGAATGTTTTCCGGGGCGGCACGGTGGTGTAGTGGTTAGTGCTGTCACCTCACAGCAAGAAGGTCCGGGTTCGAGCCCCGGGGCCGGCGAGGGCCTTTCTGTGCGGAGTTTGCATGTTCTCCCCGTGTCCGCATGGGTTTCCTCCGGGTGCTCCGGTTTCCCCCACAGTCCAAAGACATGCAGGTTAGGTTAACTGGTGACTCTAAATTGATCGTAGGTGTGAATGTGAGTGTGAATGGTTGTCTGTGTCTATGTGTCAGCCCTGTGATGACCTGGCGACTTGTCCAGGGTGTACCCCGCCTTTCGCCCGTAGTCAGCTGGGATAGGCTCCAGCTCGCCTGCGACCCTGTAGAACAGGATAAAGCGGCTAGAGATGATGAGATGAGATGAGAATGTTTTCCCCCTAATACCATAGTGCAAACAAACACCAGCTGTTTTGTTTGTTCGTGCCAAGGTACAAGGTTGACTCCCACTGTTCCACTTACACTTTTGGATGCGTTTATTCAGCTCCAAAAAAGGAACTAGACAAGACAAATAATAATTAATTAAATTGGGCCATAAATGATAAATGAAAGGAACACAAAGCGTTGAAAGCACAAAGAATCCACAGCATCCTGTTATTAGAGCTTCACAATATTACCATCCACTAATTTGGACAAACGGCTCTGCTCGTCACAGGAACAGTACACAGTTGAGGGAGGGAGGGAGAAGGTAGGGTGAAGACAGATTGAGAAAGAACCATAAAATGTTCAGGTTCCTTCTTTCCAGCTTTGATGCGCTGAGGCTATTGTCTGTTAATGTCAGTGGAGCAGCTTAAGATTTATGACAGCGTGTACACCCACATCGTTTTGTCTTCTCCTGTTGCTTGGTTAAACTTGCCATGATGTTTTATTTAACCCTTGTGTTGTGTTCATATTTTTCATACTCAGCCAACGTTCGCGGGTCTGGTTTTTAAAAACCCACTGCATTTTTGGGTTTTTAAATCAATACAGCCAGAGCAATTGATGTAAAAATGCCTCACAGATGTTTACTTTATCTCATTTATAAGCAATATAGACAGCATTTATGGTTAATATTTTACAATTTACCTCTTTTAGATCATATTTATAAATAAAAGTGCCATTCATTTTTTAGTGGTAAAATTGAATAAAACAGAAAAATCAATTATTATTGATTGATTGATTGATTGATTGATTGCTTTATTCCAAACAGTAAAGATATAAAAACTAGTGCTGTCAAAAATGTCGCGTTATTAACGCGTTAACTTGACTCAATTTTAACGGCGATTAATTTTTTTATCGCGAGGTTAACGCTCTGTGACATGATGTAGGTTTTTCATAAGCTTTTGAAACTGCCAGGAACTTGGAACAGAGACTTTGCTTAGAAAACCGATAGCAGCTAGACTGTAATGCCACGCCCCGCACAGCCAGAGTCCTCTGCCCTCCCCCCCCCCAAAGAACCAGCGCGGGCAGGGCGCGCTAGTAGAGATGGGATTTATGGCTCTTTGATGGGATCCGCATCTTTGCGATCCGTTCTTTGAAAAGAGCCGTTCAAAAGACTGGCTCATTTGGCTCTTTTTAAATATTTATTCAGTTTTAAGAAGACAGCGTCTAAAGAAGCCAGATCCCTCTGAACTGTAAACTCAATGCTATCCCAGAAATCCTTCCTGTAATATGCAAATTTGGCCGCCTCTGATTGGACAGCGCGACGCATCAACAGGCAGAAAGTGTAAAAGTACAAAATGTGTTAAGTGAGCTGAAACAGTAAAGATCAGATTCAATGCAATATTTATCAACGAACAACTTAAACTTAATATAATAGTGTACTTTATATTATAATCAAGCATGTCAAGCCTACCGTCACTGTGTAACCTGTCTCTCTGAGTTGTAGACTAACTCAAACAGTAGCTCACTTCACTCGTGGTTCTTTTGCCAGCCCCGGTGTTCGGCTTAGGTTTCACTTTGCAGTGGCTGTATCAAGACGTGTTATGCTTTGCAATACAAAGCAAGCCCATTCACGTTTTTATGCTGATAAGAGAATTACAATGGTTTTTCATGTGACAAAAATGTGCGATTAAATTGCGATTAATCGCGAGTTAACTATGACAGTCGCGACATTAATCGCGATTAAATATTTTAATCGCTTGACAGCACTAATAAAAACAAAAATTAAATTAAAAATGCAATAATCAAAACATCGTCATAAACAAACAGAATAGCGTAGCCACAAGGCAGTAACATAATAATGTTTGGAAAGGATTAGGAAGAAGTAAATAACTTATCCAATCCTAACCCTCTATACCGTACCACCGCTAATCAAACGTCACTTTCTGCCATAATAAACTATATATACAAAAGAAAACAAAAGCAACAAAAAAAGAAAACATACCAACATACCAAGACATACCGACATGGTATAATATTGACCAAATCAAATCATATATACAGATACTTATGTTATGCATATATACACACATACAATACATATATACAATACTTACATATACACATACCTATAACTATACACATCCATACGTACACAGACACCCATATCATAATTATGCATATTATGCTTACAGTATATATTATATACAATTATGCATATATATACACATACATACTCACATTTTATATAATATAGGTATATATCCGTACGTACCCATACCCATATACAGTACAGTATATACGGTGCACTTCTATTATCAATAGAATGTTATTGTAATTCCTTCTCCCTGTACTGTACCTCATAAAGATCTGTTCCTTATACCTTTTTTTGAACTGGTTTATAGTTGTACATTTCATGAGCTCCACATTCAAACTGTTCCATAGCTTTACTCCACAAATAGAGATACTGAACATTTTTAACGTTGTCCTAGCACTGCGAGTTTTAAATTTCAATTTTCCCCTAAAATTATAGCCCCCCTCTCTATCCGAGAACATTGTTTGGATATTCCTTGGTACTTTATAATTCCTTACTTTGTACATTATTAAGGCAGTTTTATATTCTATAATATCCCTGAATTTTAAACATTTTGAATTTAAGAATAGTGAATTAGTATGATCTCGGTAACCAGCACTATGAATTATTCTTATAGCTCTTTTTTGAAGTATAGTTATTATCAAGATATGGTTGGAAAAAACATAAAAGCAACAAGATTTTTCATTCCTAGTGATGTTTATTTCTTTGAACTTAATTAGAAATTGAACACATTCACAATATACAATATCCATGTGAGTTAGCCCCATAGCCCGTAACACATAGCCTAATCCAGTCTATACAACACATGAGGGGCAGAGTTTTACTGTGTGTGTGTTGCAAATGTATTTCTTGCACTTGATGCATGTATACTGTGTTTTCCTGTCCTTCTTGGGTCCACACACATCGCAGTGCTTCTTTTTGTTGCTACTGGCTGCAACCTGGAAAGACAAAAATAATTAGATCAGGAATTTTGCTAACACCTCTCTCTCACTCTCTCACAAAGGGTAGTATCTCACTGGGCTGTGACAGCCCGCGACTAGTTGGAGACACAACAATTGCGATAAAATATGCGAATTAGCGACAATTTTCACTTGGAATCACACTGAATTGATATTTGCATATTTTACCGCAATTGTTGTGTCTCTAACTAGTCGCAGGCTGTCGCAGCCCGGCTTTCCCTCGGCAGGCAGGGAAGTAGAGGAAGCCTCACGGAAACTGACTTGAGAAGGGTTCGCGATGGCTTTGCGACACCAGCGACGCATTTGCGGCTATTTTGAGAGAAATTTTGTCGCACGAATTTTTTGAACATGTTCAAAGTTTCAGCGACGAAGGAGCGACGCTTTGCGACTTATGCGAGGAAATTGAGAAGCCCCGCGAATGTTTCAAGACACTTTTGAAACTCTCTCGCGAATGACATTCGCAATTTGTCACAAGCTGCCGCAGCCCAGTGAGATACTGGCTAAACATGCACACACACACACACACACACACACTCTGCAGCCAGGTAGGAGAATCAGACATACACTGTACATATGCAATATGCAACACTATCAACACTTACGTACTTCAGGCTCTGCAGGTTGGGTAGATGGACTCTGGGCCCGAGCTCTTTTATGATGGACTGAGGTGAAGTGGAAAATTGTCCCGAGGTCTGATGAATCAAAAGTAGAAATTATTTTTAGAAATCATGGACACCACGTCCTCCAGGAGAAAGAGGAGAGGGACCATCCGGCTTGTTATCAGTGCACAGTTCAAAAGCCAGCATCTGTGATGGTATGAGGGTGTGTTAGTGCACATGACATGGGGAGCTTGTACATCTGGGAAGGCATCATTAATGCTGAATGATATATACACGTTTCAGAGCAATATGCTGCCATCCAGACTAAACCTTTTCCAGGGAAGGCCTTCCTTCTTTCAGCAAGACAACGCCAAACCGCTTTCTGCACATTTTAAAACTGCATGGGAGTCCAGGTGCTAAACTGGCCTGCCCGCAGTCCAGACCTGTCTTCCATTTAAAACATTTGGCGCATTATGAAGAGCAAAATACCACAAAGAAGACCCTGAACTGTTGAGCAACTGAAATTGTATATCAGGCAAGAATGGGGAAACATTTCTTTTTCAAAACTACAGCAATTGGTCTCCTCAGTTCCCAAACGTTTACAGAGTGTTGTTAAAAGTCGAGGTGATGCAACAGAGTGGTAAACATTACCCTGTCCCAACTTTTTTGAAATATGTTGCTGGCATCAAATTCAAAATGAGCACGTTTTTCAAAAAACAATAAAATTTCTCAGTTTCAACATTTGATATGTTGTCTTTGCACTATTTTCAATGAAATATAGGGTTTCCATGATTTGCAAATCATCGCATTCTGTTTTTATTTACAGTTTACAGTGTCCAAACTTTTTTGGAATTGGGGGTGTAAAAACTTACATAAAAATACTTTTTTAAAAATCACCTTTGAAAATAAATGAACTATGAAACAGTGAAAAAAGTGCAAAAAATGAATTATGTGTAAGGATCGTTATTGGGGAAAAAATCACATAAAAATGCATGCACTACATAAAAAAACTTGTAACGTGTTAATTGTATGAATCTGAATGAACGTTATGGACCTGTTCTTCTAAGATGGATTTTTCTTTCAGCCATAAAGCAGTGTTTGGAACTGTTGTTGAGTTTACACTCAGACTGTGAGTACAGGAGGCGTGTCAGCGACTGTTGAATGACGCCTGGGTTTTGCCTTGAGGCCACTTATAAATCGAACACACCTTTACTCGCAGCTGATTGGCCCACGTGATGCATCTTCTAAGTGCCTTTAATAGCACCTTTCGCCTCGGATGAGCCAAAGTGAACCAAAGACGTGTCCGTGGAGGTTTGCGATATGGGAAGCATCTAAGAATTCACAAAAAGCCTTCTGTAAAGCTCACTCAACATTACTGAGTCAGTGAGTGAGTAACCATGAGTTTGTCCGGCACCAGCACTGAGTCGGAGTTTTCCGAGGATGAGCAGGAGGGCTGTGCGTCAGGCTTGGAGGTTTCAGACAGTCCCAGTGAAGATCCTTTGAATAAGTTCTCAACTGCCTCAGAAAGCGATCTCATGGAGATCAGCGTTACGAAAAAGCGAAGACGGCCGGCTCGTTCCAAAGCCCGTAGGGTTGCCGCAAATGTCCGAGAACGCAAGCGCATCCTGGACTACAACCAAGCCTTCAATGCATTACGCGTGGTGCTCAATCATGACCTCAGTGGCAAACGTCTATCCAAGATCGCAACTCTGCGCCGGGCCATCCATCGCATTTCAGAACTGTCTGCGCTCTTACACTCAAACTCACAAGAGGAACCAGATGCACCATCATGCATCCATCCTGAGTGCAACATGAGGCTGGATGACACCCGACGTGAGGAACTGTCAGAGAACTGGTCAGACACCCAGCACCAAGCAAAGCTCCACAGACCTCCTCAGCATTCTTCATTGTTATCTGGAGCTCTTGGAAAAACATCTCCATCATCTCCTGCATACACATACTGCCCAGATCGTCTGAGCCATCCCTGCTATCACCAAGGCCCTGAATTTCAGTTCGGCTTTAAGCGCATGGAAATGTTTTCGGATGCTCCAGCCACGCCTTTACCCTGGCAGTGGCAGTGCTCGGGATTCCAGCAGTCTCTCAGTATGCACTGATACTGTACATACCCTGGGACACACTACATACACTGACTCTGTATTTACTACCGGTACATGAGTTCTTTTGAATTAGTTCATGTTTGTGGAGAACGAATCACGTATCAAGGATTAAAATGGACTTGATGGACTTACAGCTTTGGGTGAAAACTGGTCCTTCTCGAAGAACTCTTACTTCAGCATTCCTGAAGTACGTTGTACAAGGTGCAGTTATGTATCGTAGGTAAATATCTTTGGTCATACGCCAAGCTACATTCTTGACATACTGGATTCTCAAGTATGTAGTAAATTAATTGAAAACTTCTAGGCAATACAGAGTAAAGTGTAACCTGTAGTGTGTAGTATTTAGTACTTACATGCTTGGAACATATTCTGAAAGTTGGAAATGTGAGTAGATAGTAAATAATGTAAAAAAAAAAACACCAACCACTAGCTATATAGCTATAAATGAACCTGAGATCCAAATTTGGACATGACTTCATTAATACATCTTTCCATTCCCATGAATGTTCAATACATAAAGAATAAAAGACGATAAGATGCACTTGTTTCGTGGACATTCCACAAAAGTTAATGTAATTGAATTAAATATGGATAAAACATCCAGTGCTGTGCAAAAGTCTTAGTCCCCTGGTTTTTTTTCATACAAACTTTCTTATAGATTTCTATTTTATGACTTCTACATTATTGAGTCAAAACATTACAAAAGCCCTGTGATGACCTGGCGACTTGTCCAGGGTGTACCCCGCCTTTCGCCCGTAGTCAGCTGGGATAGGCTCCAGCTTGCCTGCGACCCTGAAGAACAGGATAAAGCGGCTACAGATAATGAGATGAGATGAACATTACAAAAACATTTTAGAGTCCAAATGTTCGGGGGTGGCGGCACGGTGGTGTAGTGGTTAGCGCTGTCGCCTCACAGCAAGAAGGTCCGGGTTCGAGTCCCGTGGCCAGCGAGGGCCTTTCTGTGCGGAGTTTGCATGTTCTCCCCGTGTCCGCGTGGGTTTCCTCTGGATGCTCCGGTTTCCCCCACAGTCCAAAGACATGCAGGTTAGGTTAACTGGTGACTCTAAATTGAGCGTAGGTGTGAATGTGAGTGTGAATGGTTGTCTGTGTCTATGTGTCGGCCCTGTGATGACCTGGCGACTTGTCCAGGGTGTACCCCGCCTTTCGCCCGTAGTCAGCTGGGATAGGCTCCAGCTTGCCTGCGACCCTGTAGAACAGGATAAAGCGGCTAGAGATAATGAAATGAATGAAATGAAATGTTCGGGGTTTTTTTTACAGAAAAAATTTTTTCTATCCGAGCAGCATGTTCCATAAGAAAGCACTGTTCAGATTAAAAAAGAAAACATAATGAAGGCGACTGTGTTTTAGTGCAAAATGAAGAAGTGTGACAGTCAAAGTGTCCAGAAGAACTGGGGCTGGTTCTGTAAGATGCTCAGTAAAACCTACAGCTCATTTCCTTATAAAACTACACTCACTGGACCTGAGACTACTATTTTTTTTAAACAAAGGGTCGTCTCACACCAAATATTGACTGTGTTTCATTTATTATGACTTACTGCTGTTTACATCCATCCATTATCCGTAGCTGTTTATCCTGTGCAGGGTCGTGGGCAAGCTGGAGCCTATCCCAGCTGACTACGGGTGAAAGGCGGGGTACACCCTGGACAAGTCGCCAGATCATCGCAGGGTTGACACATAGACACAGACAACCATTCACACTCACATTCACACCTACGCTCAATTTAGAGTCACCAGTTAACCTAACCTGCATGTCTTTGGACTGTGGGGGAAACCGGAGCACCCGGAGGAAACCCACGCGGACACGGGGAGAACATGCAAACTCCGCACAGAAAGGCCCGCCATCGGCCACTGGGCTCGAACCCGGACCTTCTTGCTGTGAGGCGACAGCGCTAACCACTATGTTGAAATATTTCATTTCATTATTTTTTTCAGCCATCTTTGGTCTACAGAATTTCTTTATATGTGCCGAAGACTTCTGCATAGTACTGTACATCTCAAATTAGTGTCTTTTAAGAAGGACATGCTGTTATAGAAAAAAAAAAAACTTCATAGTGGTCACAGGAACTCCATTTTGCAGTGGGCTAAATCACAACATTTTCCTTTAATGGTTTTACTTCTCTTAGAACACACAAATTTGATATGTTGTATGCTTTAACCTTTTTTAGTTACATTATGCTATTAGTAGTTCCTTCACCAGCCTCTCGTAAGCCCTTAACCTGGAGGATACTTCTATTATTATTATTATTATTATTATTATTATTATTATTATTATTATTATTATTACTGTTAGGGAAGCCATGGCCTATTGGTTAGAGAAGCAGCTTTGGGACCAAAAGGTTACTGGTTCAATTCCTGGAAGGGCTGAAGTGCCCTTGAGCAAGGCACCTAACCCTGGGCTGCCCTGGGTTTGTTGTACGCCGCTCTGGATAAGAGCGTCTGCTCAATGCCATTAATGTATTATTATTATTATTATTATTATTATTATTATTATTATCTGTAGACTGTACACTTACTGCTATTATGTTACCTCTGAGCATTACGTGATGAAATTTACACCCAGTATTTTCTGCATTCAGTGAGTAAAACACACACCAAGTATTTCTTACAAGTTCTATATCATTACTCATAAAATTCCGTGTAATTATTGAACTGTAGCACTAAAAAAAAAAGATATATTTTCTTTAATTACCAAACACCTATCTGAGTATGAAATACTAGAAATGTACCATATGGGAAAATTAACCTCAGAAAAAAACCAAGCTTGTGCACAAAATAAAGTCACAATAAAACATTCTGTTCAGCATTTCAAAGCAATTAGTTTGATTAGATGAAAATAAATGTGTTTTAAACAGAAGAGGAGTTTATTATTAATCAGAGTTAATTATATTCACTCAGCTGATGGCGTCGAATCAGTTTTCAAAATGGCGCCAGGTATGAAATATTTGCACAAATGAAAGGTTTTTTTTAAAATCATTCTTCTACTTTTTGCTTTGCTTTGTTTGTTTCTTAAAATGTAAATTTTAAAAGTATAATAAATGGCTGATCTCAAGAGCAACATTACTGCTGTTTATGTTTTTTCAGCATCTGTCATGTGAACAATCAGAAAGTCAAGACTGTAATCTGATGTTTTATGACTTTATCTCTCTGAACCCTAACACCCAGTCATACTCTTTACTATGTTACATATAACATTAAATTCCCTACTTATCAAAAGTTTGTACACCCCTTCTCATTGAAAGTCTTCGTTTTGACTCTTTTGTGCCATTTTAAAGACTTTATGAACTCTATGAATGAACACACATTGAACTAGAAGGGCACTCGGTAGAGTTCATACCTCCGCCAAGCCACATATGTGGATTTGAATCAAAATCTAATCAACTGTTCCTTGGCCCATGGGCCACCTTTCCTCCAAATTTCATCCAAATCTGTTCACTACTTTTTGAGTTACATTGGGAACAGACAAACAAAGGGAAGTTAAAACATAACCTCCTCCAACAAAGTTGTCAGAGGTAATTATGAAGTCTGCTCTAATGGATTGTCACCTTGTCATGGTAGAGAAGCTTGTGTGTTCCCATAACCCTGAGAGCTATGCCAGTGGGAGCAGAAGCTCCTGGCAGGTCTAACCAAGTCAGACAGGTCAAAGGGTAGGGACCAGACGAAAGACAGTTCCTGGTCTTCCAGGTTGGGGGTTGGGCGTGAGGCTAACACCCTCACCCTGTAAAACAAAACCTGTTACAGAAATTGACACAAGATACTAAATCCCAACAGATAACCTTAGAGATATCAGGCCATTTACTGGCCATATGACTGTATTGGGATCACCTGGAGCAAGGCTGAGACCAAGGCAAAAGACTGTGCTGGATGGTGGGATCTTGTGGAGAGTGCTCTAGTGTGAATGAAGAGGATAAGTAAGTATGTAAGTAAGTAAGTAAGTAAGTATGAAAGTAATTAAGTAAGTAATAAGCAAGTAAGTAAGAAGTAAGTAAGAAGTAAGTAAGTAGTAAGTATGAAAGGAAGTAAGTAAGCAAGTAAGTAAGTAGGTAAGTATGAAAGTAAGTAAGTAAGAAGCAAGTAAGAAGTATGAAAGTAAGTAGATAAGTGAGTAAGCAAGTAAGTATGTAAGTAAGTAAGAAGTAAGTAAGTAATTATGAAGTGACCACAAGTATTAAATAAAACAATTTTATATTTTTAAATTCCTGAACAGTATTCCTGATTCCTCAGCATCTTCACAACAAACCTCATGAGGAGCATCACCCTGGAGGCTTTTCATAAAGTTCATAACTAAGCTGAACTCCTTGCTGCTTCTTCAAAGCTTGAAAATAAAAGGAACAGCTTGTGGGAGCAATTAATTTTGATGTCAAATTACATAATAATAATAATAATAATAATAATAATAATAATAATAATAATAATAATAAAATTAACATTAATGTCATGATTCAAAATTAATGAAATGAATGGGATTCTATTACATTCTAATACATTATCATTCATCTAGTAACAGGTCCTATGCAGGGACTTGTATAACATCATCTAAACCTAATAATAAACAGATTTAAAATAACATACGGGTACAGTACTGCACAAAAGTCTTTGCCCCCCCCCCCATTTTTTTCATACAAACTTTGTTATAGATTTCTATTTTATGACTTCTACATTCAAAACATTTTAGAGTTCCAAATGTTCATTTCGTTTTCCAGCACAAAATTAAATGTTACAGAAAAAAAGTGTTTGTATCTGAGCAGCATATTCCATAAGAGAGCACTTTTCAGATGAAAAAAGAAAACATAATGAAGAATTCTGGATTTTGGTGCAAAATGAAGAAGCAAGTGTGAAGTAAAGTGTCCAGAAGAACTGGGGCTGGTTCTGTAAGACGCTCAGTAAAAGCTACAGATCATCTCCACATAAAACTGCACTCACTGGACCTGAGACTACTTTTTTTTTTTTTAAAGCAAAGGGTCGTCTCATACCAAATTTCAACTTTGTTTCATTTATCATGGCTTACTGATTACTGTTTATAGTATATTTTTAATGTTGAAACATTTCACTTCATTATTTTTTAAGCCATTTTTGGTCGACAGCATTGCTTTCCATGTGCCTGAGACTTTTGCACAGAACTGTCTCATCTCATCTCATTATCTCTAGCCGCTTTATCCTTCTACAGGGTCGCAGGCAAGCTGGAGCCTATCCCAGCTGACTACGGGCGAAAGGCGGGGTACACCCTGGACAAGTCGCCAGGTCATCACAGGGCTGACACATAGACACAGACAACCATTCACACTCACATTCACACCTACGGTCAATTTAGAGTCACCAGTTAACTTAACCTGCATGTCTTTGGACTGTGGGGGAAACCGGAGCACCCGGAGGAAACCCACGCGGACACGGGGAGAACATGCAAACTCCACACAGAAAGGCCCTCGCCGGCCCCGGGGCTCGAACCCAGGACCTTCTTGCTGTGAGGCGACAGCGCTAACCACTACACCACCGTGCCGCCCCGCACAGAACTGTAGCTCATAAAATTTTCTGCAAGTCGACCTTTATTTAGCATTTATAGGTGAAGTATCCAGCGTACCGTCACGGTTAATGCCATTCAATAACATTTGTAACATCTAGTAAGTTTTCCAACATGATTCCGAAAGTCTTCATGAAAGACGAGTTTACACTTTAACAATAATATGAATGAAGGATGAAGAACTTGTTTTGTGGACCCTGTGTAACAAGAAATGTAACTACAAATGGATAAAAATCCATTCATTAGTGATTCATTCATAAATAAATAAATACATTTTAAAAAATCAATTGCTGTGGTGTAAGAGGAATAAAACACTTCAGGCTGTGTTGTTTTCAGAAAATAATCAACTTCAGGGTAGTAAGTCCAGCACTCCGTTGTTGATTATATTCCTATAACTGCATGACACAGAGTGGTTTATTCCTTCCTATATACGTATAAACCAAGCAAACATAATCATGTCCTCTATGTTTAAGAATTTATCTTACTTTATTTTATGTAGTCACAAACTTGGGAATGACATGTGTGTGCGTGTGTGTGTAAGGCCTGATGGATGGCCATAAATCATAATTTCGACTCACCTCATCATGCCTGTGTGTCTTTTTTACATGCTGGTGTTAAAGGAGTGAATTACTGCTCCCTCCGCCCCGGAGATGTCGGATCTGTCTCACTTTGTTTTGGGAATCAATCAGTCATCAGACAATAAACTGTGCAATTAATGCCTTCAGAGGTGTTATAGCATCCATTGAGAAAAACAGCATATCTTTTACAAAGGTAGTGTTTTGGTATTAATAGTGAAAGAAAAATCTAAATGCAGTCTGATTGTTAAAACTTTTCTAACGAAAACATGAAATATCTTCGGCTCATTCTGTCTGCAATGAGATACAAGTCAAAGTCTCATCTCATCTCATTATCTGTAGCCGCTTTATCCTGTTTTACTGTAGTTATCCTGTTTTATGCCAGTTTTACTGTAACATATTTGAATGTACCCTCTAAAGTGCCAATTTCAAAATTACTGCCACCCCCACTTTTCATATTTGGCAACGAGTCCTCGAGAGAGAATAACAGTACAGAGTCTCTTCCAGTAATGTTTAACATGGATGGAGACACTTGGAGAAGTTGTTTAATCAATAAAATACTGTCAAAAAATTGAGAAAAAAAATATCCATCCATTATCTGTATCCGCTTATCCTGTCCTACAGGGTCGCAGGCAAGCTGGAGCCTATCCCAGCTGACTACAGGCTAAAGGCGGGGTACACCCTGGACAAGTCGCCAGGTCATCACAGGGCTGACACATAGACACAGACAACCATTCACACTCACATTCACACCTACGGTCAATTTAGAGTCACCAGTTAACCTAACCTGCATGTCTTTGGACTGTGGGGGAAACCGGAGCACCCGGAGGAAACCCACGCGGACACGGGGAGAACATGCAAACTCCACACAGAAAGGCCCTCGCCGGCCACGGGGCTCGAACCCGGACCTTCTTGCTGTGAGGCGACAGCGCTAACCACTACACCACTGTGCCGCCGCAAGTCAAAGTATATTGAGAAAATCACTGCATTTTTTTTTAATATTTGCGTTTTACTCCACAACTTTTTTTTTCTGATTTGGAGTTGTAAAACACGTACTCGTACAATACCATAAAATAATCATGAAACAAGTTGACACGAGGAAATGTTCTGATTGAGTGACAACAAATGAATTATAGCTCCATCACTCAATTTATTTTAAATATATATTTTTAAAAATTGCTTTCAGGATTTTTAAAAATTATTAACTCACTTTGCATCAAATTCAATCACACAGGCAGTTTTAATTTTTTGCAATTTTTCAACCTGATCTCATGAAAAAGGTAATTTTTTTGTAACTTAACATACTGTTCTATGTGGAAATTTACTTTTGTAACAAAATATCTCTGAACCTTAAACATGTTATTGCTGTTAATTAATTTGCGCTATCAAATTGTTACTCAGGATCCTTCTCCCTCTTCTTCTTCTTCTCCTCCTAACGTATTTTAGGATGCTATTTCTCCCTCGTTTTCAACCCATCATCGCCAAATTTCATATGAAGAATACGTCTGGGTTGAATTACATTGCTATGACTTTTGGTACTGATCTGGATCACTTATCCAGAATGAACCATAAAAAAAGGATTTTTTTCAATCACTTATAACTTTCAATTTTTATGATTTTTTCAATCAATTTTTTAAAATTTATTTTGTTGTTTTGTTGCAGGGCACAACTTTTCCTCACTAAGTGTCATTCTTTATCTCTTACCATCCCGGATCTATAGGGTATGGTGACCAGACGTCCCGGTTTGTAACAGCTTGCACAAATCACTGTGACTTTAGTAATAGTCTCTATCTAGTTTGATTTAACTTTGTTTCATCATTTTGTTCTCACTTGCTCACTTCACAAATTCAAACCGAGACATGCTTCCCTAAACCCTGTGGTGTGTTTTACTTATTTTTGGAAACATGTGTAATGCAAGCGCGTTTGCTGACTGTCAGGTCGAGGTCGGTGGTCTGCTCCAGAGACAGAATGGTAATGATAATCTTTGGGAAGAGAAGGAGCTCTCCTCAGGGCCCACAGAGGGAGGAGATGCCAGTAAGGTGGGTGAAAGGAAGTGCCTGGAGAAGGCATGCCCCCCCTCTCAGGGGATGTGATTCAGGGGTTTCTCCTGATCCAAGTCCTGACAGGCTGCATGAACTCCTCGCCAGGGAACTCAGCCAGACCCCAGCACTCTCTCCGCCTGTACCTATGACGACATGTCTGTTACTATTCCTAGTGCTCTGAGCTAACCGCCTGAGGTATTCATGACTCAAAATATCCTGTGAGTGATGAGGAGGTTTATCCGGCTCAGGCAGAGATTATAGCAGCTGGATGATTTACGGATTTCTCTTAGAATTAAACCTGGCAATCAACCGACGAGTCGAATCTCAGAGTTTATAGAAATGTGTTGAAGCACAAACCTCCAGGACTGGAACTGTGCACCAGAGATGAGGCATGCAGAGTCTAAACACATGTGTTTATTGCCTGAAACTTCACTATCATAATAACGTTACTGCTGAATTCTCCATTCTGATTGGTCAGAATTTTCGATACATTATCCTTTTGCGAGTAACAGCTTACACAAGGACTCATAATAATAATTGAGAAAAAATAATAGATCTTATCCTGTAAGTAATATTACACTTTGGAATTAAATTTGGAAAAGGTGTTTTTTTTTTAAACTGGAAATTTCTACATTCCAACTTAACTGTACTTTTTGTAGGAATGTTTATTATAATTATACATTATACTTTCATATATTTATTATATTTGCAATATAGTAATTTTTTTAAGTGCTTCAGTTTTATAAAAAGCTTAAAGGTATTCATTTTTCAAGAAAAAATACTGGATGAGTGTCAGGAGCAGCTGACACTCGGTATCATTATCAGAAAAGAAGTAGTTATACAATATCTCCAATAATATGTATGACATCATAATAATACATTGTATAAATTATTAGTTTGAATAAATAATGTATATGAATAAATTGTATAAAATGTATCAATAATAATAATAATAATAATAATAATAATAATAATAATAATAATAATAATAATGATTTTATTGATAATAATATTACTTTGTATAAATAATTATTCCAAAAAATAAATAAAATATATTTATAAATTGTATAAAATGTATAAATAATAGTACAAATTATTATTATTATTATTATTATTATTATTATTATTATTATTACTTTGTGCAAATAGTGAGTATGAATAAATAATGTATATCTATAACTTTATTTAAATGTATAAATAATAGTGTAAAACAACAACAACAACAATAATAATAATAATATGGGCGGCACGGTGGTGTAGTGGTTAGCGCTGTCGCCTCACAGCAAGAAGGTCCTGGGTTCGAGCCCCGTGGCCGGCGAGGGCCTTTCTGTGTGGAGTTTGCATGTTCTCCCCGTGTCCGCGTGGGTTTCCTCTGGGTGCTCCCGTTTCCCCCACAGTCCAAAGACATGCAGGTTAGGTTAACTGGTGACTCTAAATTGACCGTAGGTGTGAATGTGAGTGTGAATGGTTGTCTATGTCTATGTGTCAGCCCTGTGAAGACCTGGCGACTTGTCCAGGGTGTACCCCGCCTTTCACCCGTAGTCAGCTGGGATAGGCTCCAGCTTGCCTGCGACCCTGTAGAAGGATAAAGTGGCTAGAGATAATGAGGGGGATGAGAATAAATGATATGGGTGGCACGGTGGTGTAGTGGTTAGCGCTGTCGCCTCACAGCAAGAAGGTCTGGGTTCGAGCCCCGTGGCTGGCGAGGGCCTTTCTGTGCGGAGTTTGCATGTTCTCCCCGTGTCCGCGTGGGTTTCCTCTGGGTGCTCTGGTTTCCCCCACAGTCCAAAGACATGCAGGTTAGGTTAACTGGTGACTCTAAATTGAGCGTAGGTGTGAATGTGAGTGTGAATGGTTGTCTGTGTCTATGTGTCAGCCCTGTGATGACCTGGCGACTTGTCCAGGGTGTACCCCGCCTTTCGCCCGTAGTCAGCTGGGATAGGCTCCAGCTTGCCTGCGACCCTTAAGAACAGGATAAAGCGGCTAGAGATAATGAGATGAGATGAGATGAGATTGCTGTATTTATACTAGTGTTGTCGTCAAGACCATCGAAACCGAGACCAAGTCATGACTGAGACCAAAGTGTGTCAAGACTGAGACAAGACCAAGAACTTGAGGGGTTGAGATCAAGTCAAGACCAAGACAGGGTGAGACCAAGTCAAGTCCAGGACCAGACCAGTGTGTTGGGGGGGCAGGGGTGATGGCCATTAACAGGAAGAAACGTTTCAAATTATCAATGGGTCACGTTATTGGTTGCATTTGAAGCAGGAAATTTTACATCCAGTCACAGTAATGATGATAACAAATAAATCAGACAATATACAGGTGATTTAGTGAAATCCCCACAGTTGTGGTCTTGACTGGGCTTGAAATAAAATCCAGAGTCCTCTGTGTCTGAGACTGAGACAAGACAGAGCAAAACTGCGCTCGAGTCTGAGACGAGACCGAGACCTTCCTTCAGAAAGTGGTCTTGAGAATGGACTCGAGTCCGACAGCATTAATGTATACATTGATAAACATTTATAAGTCATGTCTAAACTGCATCAGAAATGTAATTCCAGGTCTGATTCCCTTCCACCCCTCTGTGTTGTAGTTTATCAGTCAGGGCACTTGAGGGCAGCAGTAACCCACAGCTCACTTTTCAGTTCCTCACTGGGGCCATCACCAGGATCAAATTACTGAGGGCTTGATTGCAGAAATACACTAAGCAAGTCAAAATATCTTGAATATATCCAAGTTTATCTTGGTTTCCTATAACAAAGCAAAAATAAACCAAATATAAGAATATTAAACTTGTTTCTAAATATTTTTTTACTTATTTTCAGCTTCATCTTGTTCTACTGGCAGATAATGGTTCACATTTCAAGCGTGCATTTCTAGAAGGAATTAAATGATCAGACAACAGAGTAAGGAACAGTTATTTTAACATGAGATTTGATTTATAATCACTTCATAATAAGAACTGAGTCATTCTGTATCAGGTCACAGAGGGGTGTTGCTGCTGCATGTGTCAGATTTTGTCCATTTTTAAAACTTATTATTATTATTATTATTATTATTATTATTATGTCTATTAGGATACTACTTGCAGCACGGTGGTGTAGTGGTTAGTGCTGTTGCCTCACAGCAAGAAGTTTCGGGTTCGAGCCCCGTGGCCGGTGAGGGCATTTCTGTGTAGAGTTTGCATGTTCTCCCCGTGTCCCCCCGTGGGTTTCCTCCGGGTGCTCCGGTTTCCCCCACAGTCCAAAGACATGCAGGTTAGGTTAACTGGTGACTCTAAATTGAGCGTAGGTGTGAATGTGAGTGTGAATGGTTGTCTGTGTCTATGTGTCAGCCCTGTGATGACCTGGCGACTTGTCCAGGGTGTACCCCGCCTTTTGCCCGTAGTCAGCTGGGATAGGCTCCAGCTTGCCTGCGACCCTTAAGAACAGGATAAAGCGGCTAGAAATAACGAGATGAGATGAGGATGCTACTTCTCCCTCAGTTTTCAACCAATCATCACCAAATTTCACATGAAGAATAGCTCTGTGCTGAATTACATTGTTGTGTCTTTTGGTGCTGATCTGGATCACTGATCTGGAATGGTCCATGAAAAACAGGCATTTTTCCTCAGTACATGTCATTCTCTATCTCTAACCATTCCTGATATATAGACTTCAGTGACCAGACGTCCCGGTTTGTAACAGCTAGCGCAAATTACCGTGCCTTTAGTCACACTATCTACCGTATCTTTATTATTATTATTATTATTATTATTATTATCATTGCACTGTTGCATAGTACGAAATTGTGGTGACATTAGTGTACTGGAGATTTCAGCTATCTGTCAAGTCTGAAGTCACCTCAGAGAGACAGCACCTTTCACAATATGTGGGCAGTTCTGAGCCGAACTGACTTTTGTAGTATTATAATGTCATACTTCACATCCAAAATGTCTAAGTATGTTTTTAACATCCTTGGAATTGAACCCAAGGCCCCAATAAGAACTGGAATGACCTTGATCTTTGATTCTGGCAGGTCCCACATTTTTGAGATCTCGACTTTCAGTAGTGCATACTTGGTAATCTTATCTGCCTGTTTGATGACAATGTTATGGTCACCTGGTATCCATCCATCCATCCATTATCTGTAACCGCTTATCCTGTGTAGCTGAAGCTGGATCCTATCCGAGCTGACTATGGGCGAAAGGCGGGGTACACCCTGGACAAGTCGCCAGGTCATCACAGGGCTGACACATAGACACAGACAACCATTCACACTCACATTCACACCTACGGTCAATTTAGAGCCACCAATTAGCCTAACCTGCATGTCTCTGGACTGTGGGGGAAACCGGAGCACCCGGAGGAAACCCACGCGGACACAGGGAGAACATGCAAACTCCGCACAGAAAGACCCTCGCCGGCCACTGGGCTCGAACCCAGAACCTTCTTGCTGTGAGGCGACATTGCTAACGACTACACCACCGTGCCGCCCGGTTATAACATAATGTACAACCCCGATTCCAAAAAAGTTGGGACAAAGTACAAATTGTAAATAAAAACAGAATGCAATAATTTACAAATCTCAAAACCTGATATTGTATTCACAATAGAACATAGACAACATATCAAATGTCGAAAGTGAGACATTTTGAAATTTCATGCCAAATATTGGCTCATTTGAAATTTCATGACAGCAACACATCTCAAAAAAGTTGGGACAGGGGCAATAAGAGGCTGGAAAAGTTAAAGGTACAAAAAAGGAACAGCTGGAGGACCAAATTGCAACTCATTAGGTCAATTGGCAATAGGTCATTAACATGACTGGGTATAAAAAGAGCATCTTGGAGTGGCAGCGGCTCTCAGAAGTAAAGATGGGAAGAGGATCACCAATCCCCCTAATTCTGCGCCGACAAATAGTGGAGCAATATCAGAAAGGAGTTCGACAGTGTAAAATTGCAAAGAGTTTGAACATATCATCATCTACAGTGCATAATATCATCAAAAGATTCAGAGAATCTGGAAGAATCTCTGTGCGTAAGGGTCAAGGCCGGAAAACCATACTGGGTGCCCGTGATCTTCGGGCCCTTAGACGGCACTGCATCACATACAGGCATGCTTCTGTATTGGAAATCACAAAATGGGCTCAGGAATATTTCCAGAGAACATTATATGTGAACACAATTCACCGTGCCATCCGCCGTTGCCAGCTAAAACTCTATAGTTCAAAGAAGAAGCCGTATCTAAACATGATCCAGAAGCGCAGACGTCGTCTCTGGGCCAAGGCTCATTTAAAATGGACTGTGGCAAAGTGGAAAACTGTTCTGTGGTCAGACGAATCAAAATTTGACGTTCTTTATGGAAATCAGGGACGCCGTGTCATTCGGACTAAAGAGGAGAAGGACGACCCAAGTTGTTATCAGCGCTCAGTTCAGAAGCCTGCGTCTCTGATGGTATGGGGTTGCATCAGTGCGTGTGGCATGGGCAGCTTACACATCTGGAAAGACACCATCAATGCTGAAAGGTATATCCAGGTTCTAGAGCAACATATGCTCCCATCCAGATGACGTCTCTTTCAGAGAAGACCTTGCATTTTCCAACATGACAATGCCAAACCACATACTGCATCAATTACAGCATCATGGCTGCGTAGAAGAAGGGTCCGGGTACTGAACTGGCCAGCCTGCAGTCCAGATCTTTCACCCATAGAAAACATTTGGCGCATCATAAAACGGAAGATACGACAAAAAAGACCTAAGACAGTCGAGCAACTAGAATCCTACATTAGACAAGAATGGGTTAACATTCCTATCCCTAAACTTGAGCAACTTGTCTCCTCAGTCCCCAGACGTTTACAGACTGTTGTAAAGAGAAAAGGGGATGTCTCACAGTGGTAAACATGGCCTTGTCCCAACTTTTTTGAGATGTGTTGTTGTCATGAAATTTAAAATCACCTAATTTTTCTCTTTAAATGATACATTTTCTCAGTTTAAACATTTGATATGTCATCTATGTTCTATTCTGAATAAAATATGGAATTTTGAAACTTCCACATCATTGCATTCCGTTTTTATTTACAATTTGTACTTTGTCCCAACTTTTTTGGAATCGGGGTTGTAACTAAAAAAGGATAAAGCACCCAACATATCAAATTATTGTGTTATAAGAGCAGTAAAACTGTTATAGGAACATAATCAATGCTGTGATTTATTTGTTCCACTGTGAAATGGAGCTCCTGTGACCACTATGAAGTTGATTTTTGTCCTCTAACAGCATGTCCTATGTCAAGAAATGCTGTTGACCAAAAATGGCTTAAAAATAATGAAATGAAATGTTTCAACATGAAAAAAAAATACTATATGCAAACTTCACACAGAAACCCAGAACCTTGAACCCAGAACCTTCTTGCTTTGAGGCGACAATGCTAACCACTACACTACCATGCCACCTAAAATCAAAGTATGAGATGAAATATATTTTGTAATTTGAAACAACAACAACAACAACAACAACAACCCCACCATACCTAGGAAGCCACGCTTTGGATTTATTTATCTCTCTGGACGTATTATTCCCAGACACATAAACTTTCGTAACCGTAAATACAAGCTTGTTTTCTATCTGTCTAAAACCTCAGAAATCACAGAAGCCCAGGTTTTTTTTTTTAATCAAGTCATTAAAATGGGAATACACTACCGTTCAAAAGTTTGGGGTCACCCAGACAATTTTGTGTTTTCCATGAAAAGTCACACTTTTATTTCCCACCATAAGTTGTAAAATGAATAGAAAATATAGTCAAGACATTTTTCTGGCCATTTTGAGCATTTAATCGACCCCACAAATGTGATGCTCCAGAAACTCAATCTGCTCAAAGGAAGGTCAGTTTTATAGCTTCTCTAAAGAGCTCAACTGTTTTCAGCTGTGCTAACATGATTGTACAAGGGTTTTCTAATCATCCATTAGCCTTCTGAGGCAATGAGCAAACACATTGTACCATTAGAACACTGGAGTGAGAGTTGCTGGAAATGCGCCTCTATACACCTATGGAGATATTGCACCAAAAACCAGACATTTGCAGCTAGAATAGTCATTTACCACATTAGCAATGTATAGAGTGGATTTCTGATTAGTTTAAAGTGACCTTCACTGAAAAGAACAGTGCTTTTCTTTCAAAAATAAGGACATTTCAAAGTGACCCCAAACTTTTGAACGGTAGTGTAAGTGCAAACATTATACACACGTGACAGGACGTTGTGTTGCATGTTTTGAACTGTACAACAAGAGCTGATTTCTAATCTCATTTTTGAGTCTCAAGCCCGCTTTTTGAAGGTCTTGGAATCGAGCACATTTTTACTCGGTTTTGTTTCGGTCTCAAACATAGAGGACTCGGGATTTTATTTCAAAACCGGTCAAGACCACAACTGTGGGGATTTCACTAAACTGCCTGTTTATTATCTGATTTATTTGTTAGCATTGTTACTGTGATTGGATCTAAAACTTCCTGCTTCAAATATGACCAATAACATGACTCATTGCTAATTTGAAATCTTTCTTTTCATTAATGGCTGTCACCCCTCCCCTCCCCTCCCCCGCCCCTTCACAAACACTGGTCTGGTCTTGGTCTTGACTCGGTCTCGCCTTGCCTTGGTCTTGGTCTTGTCTCGGTCTCGATACACTCTGGTCTTGGTTATGACTTGGCCTCAGTTTATTTGGTCTTGATTACAACACTACTTGATCCTGTGCCACCCATGAAACAGTTAATAAAGAGCTTTATCGTTGTCAAAAAAGTCAAACTCCTTCCCACGCCTTACAGTACCTGGTATTCCTAGGCAGTCTCCCACTCAAGTACTAACCAGGCCCAACCTGTATGTGGCGCATCGGGTGGCGCCGATCTCCGTTTCCATAGCCCTCGGCCTCTCGCCTATTACATAGCTAGGGTTACAGTGGGGGGCTAGTCCTCTGGTAACCACGAGAGTTTAACTCCCCATGCACATCTGTATTGCAGCGTGCCTTGCCAGATGGCAGTAGGTACCATTTTTTATGATGGTCTTTGGTATGACCCGACCGTGAATAGAACTCACGATCTCCTGATCGAGAGGCGGACACGCTACCACTAGGCCACTAGTTTATCGTTGTAGTTGTATGTTATTACTGAGTAATGTTTCAGGCAGAACATTTTAAACATCAAACTAATACAAAATGTTTATTTATAGCTCACTTGTAGATCTGCTAACATTACTGCAACCAGTCTTTAAAATCACAAGAGACTTGCAGCTGTAATTGCAGCAAAAGGTGGCTCTACAAGGAGGGTAGCGACTTTGGAGAGACTTTGGAGGGTGAATACCTACGTACACTCCAGATTTCTATTTTTTTTCATCTTAATTATTGTCTGTGCCACAATAAAACAACAATTTGCATCTTTAAAGTTGTAGGTATATTGTTTAAGTCAAATGGTAAATCAAAACGCTTAAAAATCCATTTTAATTCCAGCTTGTAATACGACAAAACAGGACAAACACCAAGGGGGACGAATACTTTTGCATGACACTGTATCCGTGTTTTCTTTTGCTATTTTTAATGCTAACGTTTGTAGTTGTTGTTTCCAAGGCTAAAGTTTGACACTGATTTTTAAAAATGGTGGTTGCTGGGGCTGCGTTGGCTCGTGTTCGACCAATCAGCATACGATTACATTACTCATGGTTCCTCTTGTGCTGGGAGAGAGCATACCCTGAAGTAGGAGCTAAAAAAGTCCCTCAAGACAGTGTTCTAAGAACTACGATCATTCGAAAAGTTCCTCTGGTCTGATAATGCCGAATGTAATCATTAACAAATCACTGTGGTGTGAGCGGAATATTACGCTCCAGACTTCGGAGTGGTAACGACACTCCGCTACATGCTGTACCGTATCACACCACCCTCATGTGGATTATTTTTGGATGTATAGCTATACAGTCTGTTATGTGTTATTAACTACTTATTAACTGAGCATGAGGTCTTCATGGGAAAATATCAGACCAAGAAGAAGAAGCTCAGACTGTACAAAAAGACCTCAGTCTGATATTTTCCCGTAAAGGCCGAGCAAGCGAGGTTAATCAGGAGTTCATTATATGACTTTTTTATTTCTAAGATTAAAATCGACAGTCATTATAACGAGGCGTGGCTCTTCTTTCAGTCACGTTTGTAACGTAGCTGAGTCGCGTGTGCAAAATAAACAGCTAATGGTTTCAAAACTGAATTTCTGTTAGCGGTTAGCGCTTTCTGAATGCTCTTTGATGCTCATTTCTTGAATAACTCGGTGAGTCTTGTTTGTCTTTTGCCCATTTTTGATTTCCAATGAATCTTTTTTGCCATTTTGTTTTTGTTTGTTTTTTGCAACATTGAAAGCCAGCACTTTGGAAAAAAGTTCGTAATTGCCCACAGGCATTATGGGAAAATTCTGCCTGCCAAGGAACCAATCAGAGCGCATGATTTTTCCGGAAGTACCTCATGCCATATAATAATAATACTTACTAAATCTACAGTATTTTTCCTGCCTTTCAGGGTTTTGGTTCCTTGAACCCCTTCGACTGAACTTATGAGTACAGCTCAGACTTCTCCTCAACGCACCTTACCTTACAGTTTGTGAAATATATTAACATCTGATCACAGATTATCATTTAACATTATTTTTATTAGAAGCTCTTCTTCTTCCTCCCTTTCTTCTTCTTCTTCTTCTTCTTCTTCTTCTTCCTCCCTTTCTTCTTCTTCTTCATCTTCCTCTTCCCTTTCTTCTTCTTCTTCTTCTTCTTCTTCTTCTTCTTCTTCTTCTTCTTCTATTTCTCTTCTTCTTCCTCCCTTTCTTCTTCTTCCTCCTCTTCTTCTTCTTACTCCTCTTCTTCCTCTATCTCTTCTTCTTCTTCTTCTTCTTTTTCTTCTTCTTCCTCCTCCTCTTCCCTTTCTTCTTCTTCCCCTATTTCTTCTTCTTCTTCTTTTTCTTCTTCTTCCTCCTCCTCCTCCCTTTCTTCCTCTTCTTCTTCCTCCTCTTCTATCTCTTCTTCTTCTTCTTCTTCATGATTGCACACACACACACACACACACACACACACACACACACACACACACACACACACACACACACAAGCACTATCACATGCGAATTGTTTGTAAGACTTGCTAACATTATAGAGTGATAGATTATCATTCTATCTTACATGTGTGATGAACGAACGAAACACATCATGCTTTGTTTGGGAAGCTGATGAAAAAATGTGTGTGTGTGTGTGTGTGTGTGTGTGTGTGTGTGTGTGTGCGCGCGTGTCTGTGTGTGTGATGATAGGATTAGTCATTATTTGCTTTAAGCAGAACTTCACAGTCCACAGTGAGAACATCACTGCACAGAACGGTGCTGGATTATTCCCACTTTAACAGAAAGTGTTAAGTGTTAATAAGGTTTGTTTTGTAGAATTTTCAGAAGAAGCCGTAACGAATCTGGACATCCACGACTTAATGAGCTTATTTACTCTGTAATGCACCGAACTCACACTGAACCATCAAACCAAATGAGTAACAACAGGGCAGAATGAATAAATAGAAACTCCGTGCTTATAAATTCCAGAGCTCAGCTCAGTGTGAAACAGAAGACATGCAGAACTTAATTTAGAATTCTCTCTCTCTCTCTCTCTCTCTCTCTCTCTGTCTGTCTGTCTCTCTCTCTCTCTCTCTCTCTCTCTCTCTCAAAAAAGGAATGCATGGTTGAATAGACAAAGATAACGAAACTGGGGCTGCTGTGCTTCCACAGAGGAATAAAATAATAGAACTTGAACCCTGCCTCATTTGGAGAAACCAGAGTCGAGATTTGAGATGCTGCACCTTTTTTCTGCCTCCCACAAAGTCACAGCCTCTATGACAGATCAGTTATTCACACACACACACACACACACACACACACACACACACACACACACACACACACACTTTTGATTCATAGAAAACTAAGATAAGATTATAACTATATTTTTAAACGTGTTCCTCTTCCTCCTCTTCTTCATCTTGCCCTTCTTCTTCCTCCTCCTCTTCTTCTTCTTCTTCTTCATCTTGCTCTTCTTCTTCTTCCTCCTCCTCCTCCTCCTCCTCCTCTTCTTCTTCATCTTGCTCTTCTTCTTCATCTTGCCCTTCTTCTTCCTCCTCCTCTTCATCTTGCGCTTCTTCTTCTTCCTCCACCTTTTCTTCTTCTTCTTCTTCTTCTTCTTCTTCTTCTTCTTCTTCTTCTTCTTCTTCATCATCTTGCTCTTCTTCTTCTTCCTCCTCCTCTTCTTCTTCTTCTTCCTCCTCCTCCTCTTCTTCTTCGTCTTGCTCTTCTTCTTCTTCATCTTGCTCTTCTTCTTCTTCCTCCTCCTCCTCTTCTTCTTTTTCATCTTGCTCTTCTTCATCTTGCTCTTCTTCCTCCTCCTGTTCTTCTTCTTAATACTGTCATTGTTTTCAAGCTGAATGCATCACATTCCACTGGTACAAATTTTAACTCATTTCATCATTTAATTTTGAAAAGAAGGCAAATTATGTGCCAAAAGAATAATTTCTAAATTGTCCAGTAATCTCATATTACTAACCTTATATTTGTTATATAATATTCTCATAATAATAAATATTAAATACAATTATGTGGAAAATGTTAACAACACTTTACATATGGATTTTTCCTCCAGTGTTAATTATTTTAATTTTATTTTAATTTTATTTTTTTTATTTAAAGCTTGAATTCATGTCATGGTTTATTGGCACAAAATCTTTGCTCATTTTAGCCATTTATTTTGGGAAAGAAAACATAATTAGGCAGTGAAACCACTGTTAAGAAATATCCAGAAATACCATCATTAATCTGATATACAGTAGTGTACAAAAGTCTTAGACACGTGTAAACAAATACCATCGACCAAAAATGCCTTAAAAATAATGAAGTGAAATGTTTCAACATAAAAAATTACTATAAACAGTAATCAGTGAGCCATAATAAATGAAACAAAGTCAATATTTGGTGTGAGACGACCCTTTGCTTTAAAAAAAAAAAAAGTAGTCTCAGGTCCAGTGAGTGCAGTTTTATGTGGAAATGAGCTGTAGGTTTTACTGAGCGTCTTACAGAACCAGCCCCAGTTCTTCTGGACACTGACTGTCACACTCGCTTCTTCATTTTGCCCCAAAACCCAGCAGCCTTCATTATGTTTTCTTTTTTAATCTGAAAAGTGCTCTCTTATGGAATATGCTGCTCAGATTTAAACATTTTTTTTTTCTGGAACATTTAATTTTGTGCTGGAAAAAAATGAACGTTTGGACTCTAAAATGTTTTTGTAATGTTTTGACTCGATAATGTAGAAGTCATAAAATAGCAATTGATAAAGTTTGTATGGAAAAAAAATTGGGTGCCTCAGACTTTTGCACAGTACTGTATATAAGAAATATTAGATAAAATTTGATTATGTTCCCAATATTTCCGCCTGCAGTGAAGGTGACGTATTATTGACGTATACTTTGTTGATAATTGTATATTTAAATTGAGATTATTGATTTATTTATTTCTCTGGGTGTGATGTGAATTTTTTCCCTTTAGACTTTGCCGATTTCCACTGATTGATTTTCCGATGTCTTTGACAACGACCAAACACTGTACTGGGTTTGACTTCACCAGGATGTAGACAGAGAGACAGAGAGAGACAGAGAGACAGAGAGAGAGAGAGAGAGAGAGAGAGAGACACTGTAAAAAAAAGTTACACCATATCTAATCAATAAAAATGAGGCAACCATTTACAGTCAATATTATTAATTAAATTTCACAGTGTTTGGTATTGAGTAAATACAAATTAATTAAGACCCTTAAAATGCATCCATTTAATATGAGTAGATTCAAATAGGAAAACATAACAGAATTAATTAAAACCTAAACAAAAAAATTGATTGGATTTGAAAACTACTAACTATCCATAATGTTTAAAAACTACTCATGAAAATTAATTAAATTCTACCCATAATGTTTAAATACTATTCATACAAATTAATTAAATTCTACCCATCAATGATATATAATTAATAATCAATTATCTACATTAATCTGGGCATTGATTTGAATTCAATTAATGCAATGAATTAAATCCAACTACACTTTTCTTAAGAAAAACTATCCATTGCCACTTACGTCAATCAATGCAATGAATGAAAACTAAATACATTTTTCTAAAGAATACATAAATCTAAATACATTTTTCTAAACAAAAGTACAGAACACAATTGATAGTCAAATTTGTACTTTATTAACCATTAACATAAGATGGACATGTTGCAGCATTGTGACCTTAAAGTGCCATTCCACCATTGGATGTATTCTTTGGCATAAAATACAATATATTTTATGACAACATGACTAGACAGAGAAATCTTTTAGCTTCAAAATGATATATCAAACATAATTTTTTGACAACGACAAGTATATTAATTTTGCGACCAAAGTCACCTACCCTTTTAATTTCCGCGCGGTAGTGAAACGTGATGTCATCGGCAGGTTCCCCTTCTTGTGTACCACGTCACGTGTGACGTGGCACAGATTATCAGCAATGGCGGATAGAACGCGATTTCCACTTGTCGATTGCTGTGCCGATATTCACCATCGACCGTCTCCTTTGGGCATCACTTGCTATTTTCCTTCGCTTCTTTTCCGAAGCTGACAATCGCGTACTATCCGCCATTACTGATAATCTGTGCCACGTCACACGTGACGTGGTACACAAGAAGGGGAACCTGCTGATGACATCACGTTTCACTACCGCGCGGAAATTAAAAGGGTAGGTGACTTTGGTCGCAAAATTAATATACTTGTCGCTGTCAAAAAATTATGTTTGATATATCATTTTGAAGCTAAAAGATTTCTCTGTCTAGTCATGTTGTCATAAAATATATTGTATTTTATGCCAAAAAAATGCATCCAATGGTGGAATGGCACTTTAACAGAAACCTACAAGCAATAAACTAATATTCAACGACATCAAATTACAGTACGTTTTATAGCCAAAGATGGCGATAACTGGTAAATCAAAACAGCGGACATGGAGAAAAATCTACCTATTCATGTATGAAGTATAAATATCCAAATCGTCATGAATATTTAGAAATTCATGGTGATGTTAAATATACATAAAAAAAAGATGACACAAGGACATGTAATGGGCAGCAAAAATTGTGAAAATGAACTACTAAAAATTACACACCATCTTTAACCACAAGAAATTAGATATTGCATTTTAAACAGGATTCTAGAAAAGAAAAGAACAGTAAGTTGTAACCGTTTTGTAAAGGCAAAAATAAATAAATCCAGAAGTGCATGTACCAAAACGGTAGTATGTATAAGTATAATGTACAGAGTAAAAAAGCATTTGTACTTCTAAAGGTACAGTAATCTTTGCTTGTTTTCAGAATGTACGCTGCCCATTCACAAATTCTATCTTTCCATTAATATTTATAAAGTAATAAACGAATATTTACTGATGACAAAAGTACAGAAAGTTTTGCAGCCAAAAGGCCAATTTATGCTGACAACCCAGTCCTCGCAGATAGCGTCGCAGACAGTGTCTGCATAGCCCCCCCACCTTCGCAGACGCTCTGCGCGCACCTCCCAAAAATTGTGACCACCGCAGAAGCCTCGCAGACAGCGTCGCAGACAAGAGGGCTCTGATTGGTCCACTCTACATCCGCTGTACACGCACTTCCGCTTCCCTACTTTCCCGGTTTGGTTTGTTTTCACGACCGGCATTTTTAAAAACACGAGCGAAGATGGAGCAGCACGAAGAGCGGTTGATCGAGGAAGTGAGGAAGTACGTACATCTACACGACTCCAGTTCTAGTCATTATAAGTAACCGGAGGATAAACACTCCACTAACCACACCCACCAACTACTCCTAGCGATTTCGCGACTTCGTGCCCCCTTGCGTTGTGGCGGTGAATAACATCGCACACGCCTATTACTCCCCGCTCAACGATAAATTACAACTGTCTGTGAAAAGCTATCTGCGAAAGCCTTGTCGCAAGAGCATGCAGAGGCCTAAAGACTTCAATGACTGGTAATTCAAAATGGCGGACATGGAGAAGACCCATCTATTCATGTATGAAAAGTCTAAATTTCCGTGTCATAATGAATATTTAGAAATTGATAGTGGTGGTAAATAAACATGAAAAAGATAACACGTGTGAATGGGCAAGCATGGATTCTGGAAATAAACTACTAAAAAAAATTACATACTCTACATTAAACTACCCAAAATGGTAATAATCACTGCCATTCATATTGTAAGAGTCGAAATCAGTGCAAGGTTGTACAAACACATAGAAGCAGTGCGAGGAAATAGTAAGTACGCCCTTTGGACGCCCTTTGTTGCAGTTTTGCCTTAATTGGTCATAAAATATGATCTTGTATTCATCAAAATCAGAACAATAAACAAACACTCAACAAAGGAGACGTTCTCCGCGCTTCTGCAGACAATCCAGCGCAACCAGGGCAGGACCAGGATAAGCAATAAAAGAAATACCGGCGCAGCTTGGATGTCTTTGTGTTTCTTTACTTTTTATTTAATGTGCATGAGATAAAGACTGACTTTTCTGGTTAAAAACATTGCAGTTAATGGAGGGATTTTGAATCCAAGGCTGTACTTAATTATTCCACCCTATCTTGCGAAGCTTACATCTTATGGCCAATAAAAATATAACATGTAATTACTTAGGTGGCATTAGTTAACCCTTGTAAGGTGTTCGTGTTTTTGTTACATAGAAGGTGTTCGGGGCGGCACGGTGGTGTAGTGGTTAGCGCTGTCGCCTCACAGCAAGAAGGTCCTGGGTTCGAGCCCCGGGGCCGGCGAGGGCCTTTCTGTGCGGAGTTTGCATGTTCTTCCCGTGTCCACGTGGGTTTCCTCCGGGTGCTCCGGTTTCCCCCACAGTCCAAAGACATGCAGGTTAGGTTAACTGGTGACTCTAAATTGACCGTAGGTGTGAATGTGAGTGTGAATGGTTGTCTGTGTCTATGTGTCAGCCCTGTGATGACCTGGCGACTTGTCCAGGGTGTACCCCGCCTTTCGCCCGTAGTCAGCTGGGATAGGCTCCAGCTTGCCTGCGACCCTGTAGAAGGAGAAAGTGGCTAGAGATAATGAGATGAATGAGATGAGATGAGAAGGTGTTCGGGTCCACTGGACCCGGGCATATAGAAAAATCATAAAAAAGGAAAAAAAATCATAGCTCCTATGCATCCTCATGTTCTCTTCATACTATTCGTGATTTCCTGTGTATGTATGTTTTGGAGGGTGAGAGATACAGAGAGAGAAGGATAAGAAGACAGCAAAGAAAGTGGGAAAATTCAATCAGAGCTCTCGGATTGAGCCACTAGTGCTTTTCCCACGCAAGGTTGCAACATTGATGCATAACTAAAAAAATCAAAACATTTTAGATATGAGTAGGGCATTTCAGTTTCACATTTATACAGTTTAAAATCACCACCATGTGCTATTAATCACCCAGCAATGTACAATGTTTTTTAAATGATCATATAACTACATTTCAAAATTGAGCTGAATGCTCAAAACTACATACAGTGGTGCTTGAAAGTTTGTGAACCCTTTAGAATTTTCTATATTTCTGCATAAATATGACCTAAAACATCATCAGATTTTCACACAAGTCCTAAAAGTAGATAAAGAGAACCCAGTTAAACAAATGAGACAAAAATATTATACTTGGTCATTTATTTATTGAGGAAAATGATCCAATATTACATATCTGTGAGTGGCAAAAGTATGTGAACCTTTGCTTTCAGTATCTGGTGTGACCCCCTTGTGCAGCAATAACTGCAACTAAACGTTTGCGGTAACTGTTGATCAGTCCTGCACACCGGCTTGGAGGAATTTTAGCCCATTCCTCCATACAGAACAGCTTCAACTCTGGGATGTTGGTGGGTTTCCTCACATGAACTGCTCGCTTCAGGTCCTTCCACAACATTTTGATTGGATTAAAGTCAGGACTTTGACTTGGCCATTCCAAAACATTAACTTTATTCTTCTTTAACCATTCTTTGGTAGAACGACTTGTGTGCTTAGGGTCGTTGTCTTGCTGCATAACCCACCTTCTCTTGAGATTCAGTTCATGGACAGATGTCCTGACATTTTCCTTTAGAATTCACTGGTATAATTTAGAATTCATTGTTCCATCAATGATGGCAAGCCGTCCTGGCCCAGATGCAGCAAAACAGGCCCAAACCATGATACTACCACCACCATGTTTCACAGATGGGATAAGGTTCTTATGCTGAAATTCAGTGTTTTCCTTTCTCCAAACAACACTTCTCATTTAAACCAAAAAGTTCTATTTTGGTCTCATCTGTCCACAAAACATTTTTCCAGTAGCCTTCTGGCTTGTCCACGTGATCTTTAGTAAACTGCAGATAAGCAGCAATGTTCTTTCTGGAGAGCAGTGGCTTTCTCCTTGCAACCCTGCCATGCACACCACTGTTGTTCAGTGTTCTCCTGATGGTGGACTCATGAACATTAGCCAATGTGAGAGAGGCCTTCAGTTACTTAGAAGTTACACTGGGGTCCTTTGTGACCTCACTGACTATTACATGCCTTGCTCTTGGAGTGAGCTTTGTTGGTTGACCACTCCTGGGGAGGGTAACAATGATCTTGAATTTCCTCCATTTGTACACAATCTGTCTGACTGTGGATTGGTGGAGTCCAAACTCTTTAGAGATGGTTTTGTAACCTTTTACAGCCTGATGACCATCAACAGCGCTTTTTCTGAGGTCCTCAGAAATCTCCTTTGTTCGTGTCAAGATACACTTCCCCAAACATGTGTTGTGAAGATCAGACTTTGATAGATCCCTGTTCTTTAAATAAAACAGGGTGCCCACTCACACCTGATTGTCATCCCATTGATTGAAAACACCTGACTCTAATTTCACCTTCAAATTAACTGCTAATCCTCGAGGTTCACATACTTTTGCTACTCACAGATATATAATATTGCATCATTTTCCTCAATAAATAAATGACCAAGTATAATATTTTTGTGTTATTTGTTTAACTGGGTTCTCTTTATCTACTTTTAGGACTTGTGTGAAAATCTGATGTTGTTTTAGGTCATATTTATGCAGAAATATAGAAAATTCTAAAGGGTTCACAAACTTTCAAGCACCACTGTACATACATACATACTACACAAGTTAAGCCTTTACAATATTGGCCAACCACGAGGAATACATTAGTACAACTATACCACATTCCGGTATATGTCAAAGGTGTTAGCATAGTTATCCTTGTTTTAGTGAAAGTAGCATAATTAGCATTTTAGGATAGTTTGCATACATGCTAACTTATCTTAATAAGAAAGCACGGGATGTGTATCATACCTTTTTAGCACTACCAATTTTAGCATCGTTACAAGACATACTATTAGCATGTTAACACACTTAACATACTCAACATGCATGCTAACCTACAAGCTAAGAAGCATTGCTTATATATTAAAAAAAAAACAGTATTCTGTCACTAAACATGTTTTCAGAAACCTTCTCGGTGTACTATAAAATGAGAGTTTGTGCCTTGTAAAGCCTCCGTCCGCCATGCTAACGTTAAGTGCTAGCCGCTGTGGACTGGGCATTATTCTCTGGTATTGAGGTTTTTCACCCACGTGACCAAGTCATGTGATGCATCGTTAGGCTGCCGTTTTGGACGTCACGGCTCGAATCAGTTTGAATGCGAAGAAGGCGACAAACGAAAAACATAAAAGAAAAAGGAGCGAGATGCAGAAAACACCTTCACTATCCAGCGACATAGGGCATTTACAGGGCGAGCAGAGGGAGAGGTATTTGCAAAAATTGAGGTTAGCAGGCTTAGAGAACGACGTTTACCTGCTTCCACCAGGATTGTTCACTGACGTACGGAAGTACATGAAGCCCTCGTCTTTACCTGACTTCAGCCCACATGATCTGTATACCTATGTCGTTAAAAACCCATCGCCATACACAGGTATTGATCTGAAAGCGTATAAGAGTTTGGATGCCTACAAATATTTTGTTTCAGGCTGGGTAACATGCCTACATCAGCGGGTCGTCCCTGGAGCCGGTGGTCGCCATCTTATTACAGCTAAGGTTTGTTCACATTTTCATTTACTTTCGGTCCTCAGGATAAACAAAATGTTATTAAATGTCATTGAAATAACTTCTTAGTCTGTTGAGACATGGCCCGTTATAAATTTGCTGTTACCAGGCAATGACCAAGAACTGTATTATTAGGGTCGGTGTCTGTGTTGTAGCAGTGTACTAGCAGCTAGCTGTTAGCACTAGCTAATGTCAACAACATAGTAGCTAGTATGTTACTGTAGCAATGTTTACATTCAGTCATTTGGATGACTGTTAAAACCTTTCAGTCTCAAGTTTTTCCTTTACTGTATTTACTAGTTTACTGTAATTATGATCCGGCAGCTATTTACACCGGATCCAGTGTAAATAGCTGCCGGAGCGCGCTCCGGAACCTCGGCTGGAGCACTCTGGGAGCAAGCCGGAGCGTGCTGCTTAATTTGAGGGGGAGCAAGCCGGAGCATGCTCCGGAACCTCGGCCGGAGCAATCCGGGAGCAAGCCGGAGCGCGGTGCTTAATTTGAGGGGGAGCAAGCCGGAGCGCGCTCCGGAACCTCGGCCGGAGCACTCCGGGAGCAAGCCGGAGCGCGGTGCTTAATTTGAGGGGGAGCAAGCCGGAGCATGCTCCGGAACCTCGGCCGGAGCACTCCGGGAGCAAGCCGGAGCGCGCTGCTTAATTTGAGGGGGAGCAAGCCGGAGCGCGCTCCGGAACCTTGGCCGGAGCACTCCGGGAGCAAGCTGGAGCGCGCTGCTTAATTTGAGGGGGAGCAAGCCGGAGCGCGCTCCGGAACCTCGGCTGGAGCACTCCGGGAGCAAGCCGGAGCGTGCTGCTTAATTTGAGGGGGAGCAAGCCGGAGCGCGCTCCGGCAGCTATTTACACTGAATCCGGTGTAAATAGCTGCCAGATCATAATTACAGTAAACTAGTAAATACAGTAAAGGAAAAACTTGAGACTGAAAGGGTTTAACAGTCATCCAAATGACTGAACTTAAACATTGCTACAGTAACATACTAGCTACTATGTTGTTGACATTAGCTAGCTTGACCTTCAAAATGGCGGACACCGGGGCATCACGTGACCCTGTGACGTCAGGTGAAATACCTCAGTTACCACAGAACGGCTGTGGTATTACCACATGTAGCACTAGGGGATGACGTGGGAAATAAAGAAGCCAACTTTATGTTGCTACGGGGTCTCCGTTCTTATGATAGACATTGTAATTTACCTCTAGTTCTACATGTTTCCGTCTCACTAGCCACCATAAAATAAGTTTTCTTACCTTAGTATTCCTTAGTAGCCTATTCCAAGCTCTGGACTCTCTTCGAGTGTGTCTTGGCACCACGACGACAGTCTGCGTTCGGCGGCAGTTAAACAATGAAGTGAAGTACATTTGACCAGAAGTTCTTTTCTATTCAAATTTGCCTGATTATATTAATTTGGATTCACTTAATATTCTCTCTGTTTGGAATTACATCACCATATTGCTTATGTTTTATTAAATTACAATGTGTTGATTTTATTCTGAACATTTTTATGTGAAATTTAATTATTTTATTGCCTCAAAATCGAAAACACAATTATACTGAATATATTTTACCTTATTAATTAAAATCGACTTGACCACAGAATCATTTTTTACAGTGGAGACCCTTACAAAAAAATTAGTTTATTGAAGTGTGCTTCTAGTAGACTTCTTTTAAACTAAAAATCAGAGAGTACGCTTTCAGTTTACTTTATAGTTACTTATCAGAGATATACTTAATAAAGTTATACATAAGTATACTTGGCTTATTTTGAAAAGTATATAGAAAAGTTGAAGTATATTAAGCTTATACTTCAACTTTTGATCAAGATATACTTAACAAAAGTGTAATAAATTATTAAAATATTTGTGCCTTATGTTTAAGTGTACTTGCTCTGTAATTGTGCTTCAGCATTGTTGACTCTTAGGTATGTCTGTGGCTCCATACAAGTTTTTTTTTTTTAATTTAAATTTCTCCTGAGTGGGATAATTAATTTTATTTATTTATTTATTTATTTTTCTTTAGAGCTTGGATGACAATTTCAGTTGTCATTGCCATGTTTTTATACTTTGGCATTTAATACAATGTTGCTTTAAATGTTGATTTTTAAAGAAAATGAATATGTTCTTAATCCTGAGTATCTGTTGTTATTTTGTAAATTCTTAAATTTATAACTTCATTGTAACTTAAGCTACAAAACACTTAAGTTGTCTCCTGGTAGTGTGCATGAGGTAAGGGTTCGGGCTAGAAAACGAATCGTATACCTAGAAGGGTAATTGCAGTACACTTCAAAACTAAAAAGTGGACTAGATGTATATAACCAGTAACTAATGGTATATTTCCAGTATGCTATAAAGTATACTTTTATAAATTAAAAAGTGGACTAGAAGTGTGTAACAAGTAAACCAATAGTATATTTCCAGTATACTACAAAGTATACTTTAGGAAACTAAAAAGTGGACTAGAAGTATAAAACAAGTAAACTCATAGTATATTTCCAGTACACTATGAAGTATACTTTAGTAAACTAAAGAGTGGACTACAAGTATAGAACTAGTAAACTACAACCCTGATTCCAAAAAAGTTGGGACAAAGTACAAATTGTAAATAAAAACGGAATGCAATAATTTACAAATCTAAAAAACTGATACTGTATTCACAATGGAACATAGACAACATATCAAATGTCGAAAGTGAGACATTTTGAAATTTCATGCCAAATATCGGCTCATTTGAAATTTCATGACAGCAACACATCTCAAAAAAGTTGGGACAGGGGCAATAAGAGGCTGGAAAAGTTAAAGGTACAAAAAAGGAACAGCTGGAGGACCAAATTGCAACTCATTAGGTCAATTGGCAATAGGTCATTAACATGACTGGGTATAAAAAGAGCATCTTGGAGTGGCAGCGGCTCTCAGAAGTAAAGATGGGAAGAGGATCACCAATCCCCCTAATTCTGCGCCGACAAATAGTGGAGCAATATCAGAAAGGAGTTCGACAGTGTAAAATTGCAAAGAGTTTGAACATATCATCATGTACAGTGCATAATATCATCAAAAGATTCAGAGAATCTGGAAGAATCTCTGTGCGTAAGGGTCAAGGCCGGAAAACCATACTGGGTGGCCGTGATCTTCGGGCCCTTAGATGGCACTGCATCACATACAGGCATGCTTCTGTATTGGAAATCACAAAATGGGCTCAGGAATATTTCCAGAGAACATTATCTGTGAACACAATTCACCGTGCCATCCGCCGTTGCCAGCTAAAACTCTACAGTTCAAAGAAGAAGCCGTATCTAAATATGATCCAGAAGCGCAGACGTCTTCTCTGGGCCAAGGCTCATTTAAAATGGACTGTGGCAAAGTGGAAAACTGTTCTGTGGTCAGACGAATCAAAATTTGAAGTTCTTTATGGAAATCAGGGACGCCGTGTCATTTGGACTAAAGAGGAGAAGGACGACCCAAGTTGTTATCAGCGCTCAGTTCAGAAGCCTGCATCTCTGATGGCGTTGCATTAGTGCATGTGGCATGGGCAGCTTACACATCTGGAAAGACACCATCAATGCTGAAAGGTATATCCAGGTTCTAGAGCAACATATGCTCCCATCCAGATGACGTCTCTTTCAGGGAAGACCTTGCATTTTCCAACATGACAATGCCAAACCACATACTGCATCAATTACAGCATCATGGCTGCGTAGAAGAAGGGTCCGGGTACTGAACTGGCCAGCCTGCAGTCCAGATCTTTCACCCAGAGAAAACATTTGGCGCATCATAAAACGGAAGATACGACAAAAAAGACCTAAGACAGTCGAGCAACTAGAATCCTACATTAGACAAGAATGGGTTAACATTCCTATCCCTAAACTTGAGCAACTTGTCTCCTCAGTCCCTAGACGTTTACAGACTGTTGTAAAGAGAAAAGGGGATGTCTCACAGTGGTAAACATGGCCTTGTCCCAACTTTTTTGAGATGTGGTGTTGTCATGAAATTTAAAATCACCTAATTTTTCTCTTTAAATGATACATTTTCTCAGTTTAAACATTTGATATGTCATCTATGTTCTATTCTGAATAAAATATGGAATTTTGAAACTTCCACATCATTGCATTCCGTTTTTATTTACAATTTGTACTTTGTTCCAACTTTCTTGGAATCGGGGTTGTATTAGTATATAAGTTTATTTGTGGTATGCAGTACAAAATAAAAAATACTAGCTGTATCCTCAAAGTTTACTTCTCTTAGACTTAAAGTATACTGTTTATAAACTAAAAGTGGGCCAATTTAGTCCCAAGAAGTATTAGATTAGCTTACTTACAAGTATACTGTAAGTACACTGATATCAGTATACTTGGTGCACAAAAGTATACTTAAGGAAATATACTTTAACTTTACTTAAGTATACTTAATAACATGAACTTGAAGTATACTTCTTTTTGATAAGGAGAGAGAGAAAGAGAGAAAGAGAGAGACATGACCAGATCGTCCCATCAGAAATGATGGAGTGTCTCCATCTCTTTCACTCATCTCTGATCACTTCCCTTCAGCCCCTGAGGATGAGTAATCATCCTGCGAGGCCCAGAGGATCAACTCACCCACCCTGACAGTACACACAGCTTCTGTTAAACATTATATGACGGCAGGATAAATAAATATGCCAGCGTAAGGCACAATTTTTGACATCAAGCTCAACAAGAGCATGAATTAGTCAATTTTACTTATCAGGAGGAGAAAACGACAGCATGTTATTTCAACACGAATTTTTATTTATTTATTTATTTTACTTTGGTCTCTGAAATGCTTGTTATGGTGTTATAAGACCTGAATTGCCCATAGAATGTTATAAATTTCAATACTGTACTTCTTTTTCGAAGCATATTTTGCATTCATGGCGGCACGGTGGTGTAGTGGTTAGCGCTGTCGCCTCACAGCAAGAAGGTCCGGGTTCGAGCCCCGTGGCCGGCGAGGGCCTTTCTGTGTGGAGTTTGCATGTTCTCCCCGTGTCCGCGTGGGTTTCCTCCGGGTGCTCCGGTTTCCCCCACAGTCCAAAGACATGCAGGTTAGGTTAACTGGTGACTCTAAATTGACCGTAGGTGTGAATGTGAGTGTGAATGGTTGTCTGTGTCTATGTGTCAGCCCTGTGATGACCTGGCGACTTGTCCAGGGTGTACCCCGCCTTTCGCCCGTAGTCAGCTGGGATAGGCTCCAGCTTGCCTGCGACCCTGTAGAACAGGATAAAGTGGCTAGAGATAATGAGATGAGATGAGATTTTGCATTCATAGCTTGTGCATTTGAGAACGTATTACTCAATTGTTTCAGAATGGCCATGAAGGTTTTCAGTCATCCAGGTCATTGTAATTCTGAAGGATTCTTTCTGTTCTGTGTCCTTTGACACTGGAATGGAGGCTTTTGGGAATAATTTTGGATTGTCGGCATCTTAGGTTGAAACGCGGGTGGTTCTCTGCAAGTTTTCTGGAAATCCTTTTATAGTCCTGCACCAGTTATAGGGTTCTCATCCCAAAGCATGTGGAAATCTGTGAAGGTTCTCAGTCATCAAGGTCATCGTTAACACCTACGGACCATTATGACCATTACGGTGGCACAGTGGTGTAGTGGTTAGCACTGTTGTCTCACAGCAAGAAGTTTACAGGTTTGAACCTCACAACTGACAGGGGCCTTTCTGTCTGGAGTTTGCACCTTCTTCCTGTGGGTTTCTTCCAGGTGCTCCGGTTTCCTCTACAGTTCAAAGACATGCAGGTTAGGTAAAACACCCAGCCACTGGGGTTCCACAAGCCAGTGCATACTTAGTGTCAGTCCCAAGCCTGGATACACTGGGGAGGGTTGTGTCAGGAAAGGCATCTGGTATAAAACCTACGTCTGTTGCTGTCCTCATAGTTGAGGGTCAGTGATCCAGGAAGCTATCAACTAGCTGGTGGGTACACATACACACCTATGGGCAATTTAGAGGAGCCAATCAACCTAATCCACATGTCTCTGGACTGTGGGGGAAACCAGAGCACCTGGAGGAAACCCACGTAGACACGGGAAGAACATGCAAAGTCCACACAGAAAGGCCCCTGTCAGCCACTGGGCTCAAACCCAGAACCTTCTTACTGTGAGTTGACAGTGGTAACCTCTACACCAACATGCCACCATAAAACCTATGCCAAATCAAATATCCATCCATCCATCCATTATCCATAACTGCTTATCCTGTGCAGGGTTGTGGGCAAGCTGGAGCCTATCCCAGCTGACGATGGGTGAGAGGTGGGGTACACCCTGGACAAGTCACCAGATCATTGCAGGGCTGACACATAGAGACACAAACATTCACACTCACATTCACGGTCAATTTAGAGCCACCAATTAACCTAACCTACATGTCTTTGGACTGTAGGGGAAACCAGAGCACCCAGAGGAAACTCACACAGACACACGGACAACATGCAAACTCCACACAGAAAGGCCCCTGTCAGCCACTGGGCTCGAACCCAGAACCTTCTTGCTGCGAGGCAACAGTGCTAACCACTACACCAATGTGCCACCATAAAACCTATGACAAATCAAATATGCAGAGTAGATCTGATGTGGTGACTCCAAACAAATGGGACCAGACAACAAACAAACAACCATCACCACATAACCAACAATTTCAGGAAATACACAAATTCTGGTAATCTAACCTCCAGGGTAATGATGTGAGGATTTGAAGTACATGGATTGTGCCATCATGATATCATTGAAAATAAAGTACAGAGAACGGCTGAATTTATTTTTCTTCTTCTCATGATCTTCAGCAAAGTCAATAAAATTACATAACACCCTATCAAACATATGACTTCTGAAAAATTACAAATCTTTCCTAAAACTGAATGTGTCCAGGTAACAGGACTGAGTGAGTGTGAATGTTTTGCATGAACTATGATGGATGATTTGTGGAAAAAGATGCTTCAATGATGAGATGTTTAACAGATTTACACAATAAAGGTCAAATAATATGATTTTTGAAATAATTTAATGATTATATTTCAAAGCATATTTATTGAAATAAGTGCCATTTTCGAAGCGCTGTTGTTGTTAAGTGTGTGGAGAAGTCAGGACCCAAAAGCAAGACTGAAGACTTGGTAGTTTAGTAGGTAGGGTTGATTTATTGAACAAAAGCAAGCAGAAGGTCAGGGATGTTCCAGGAGAACTGATCGGATTGGCAGAGCAGGAAGACTGGAGTGGCTGGCAGACAGGTAACAGGAAGTCAGTGGATCTGAAGCATCGGAGAGTCACAGTTAGTTAAAACTTAAATTTTTTACCATCAAAATTCTATTTATCTCATTTTATTAAATATAGGAATGCATTTTTGATCACTATTTTGTCGCTGCTATAGCAAGTTCTGAGTGTTTGAAATATGCTCTGTAATATATCAGTCCATATGTCAAAGCAATGGCCGTAAACGAGATTTGTTGAGACCTGTGCGAGACATCGTAGGACGGAAGTAAAACGTACAGCGGAAATCAAAGTGACCAACATCTGCCAACATTCCCTGTGTCCGAAATCGCTCACTCGTTCCCTACTCCCTATATAGGGAATTACTATATAGAGGACTATACAGTGAGCTCATTGGTAAAATGAAAAAAAACGTTTTCGGACACTAGTCCATCGTGCTGATATTTACATCATTACTGTCGCACAATTAAAACGTGCCAGATCAGTCGGCTGGTGGGTTTCAAAATAATAAACACATGCGTGTGTTTTTGTGATAAATCCATATTATACTGAGCGCATTTCCCACATTAATCAATACAAAGTACCTGCAGCTTTCAGTTCTTTTAAATCAAGGCTGAATACTTTCTTCTTTGCCGCTGCCTTTTATTAAATCAAATTTGAGACTTTTAATTTGATTTCTTTCAGCGCGACCGCAATGCATGATGGGATATATTGCTTTGGTGAGTGACCATCATTGTACACTACTATTCATGATGTATTGTGGGATAGTTTGAGTGCACTATATAGGGTGTAAATAATCCTCACTAAGGTTTCGGACAGCACTACAAAATGACATCCTCACTATATAGTGCCCTATATAGTGAGTAGTGAGCGATTTCGGACACAGGGAAAGTGACCAACGTTGTCAAAAGACGCGTGCCCCCTTTCGAATGCTGACGTAATCAAACCGGAAGTTTTGTTTGTTTTGATAGCAATCAGGAAAGTTTGAAAAAAGTAGTCAGTCATCATCATTTCAACTCGTTTTTGTGCAATATTTCGTTTGGAAAACAGTTTTCAAAATGGCGGCACTGACGCCTGGCTGACACTTCACGTTTCGAAGTCTCACACAAGTCTCGTGAAGATCGCGCGGATAAGCGACGCCTGCCGTGGACCAAACGAACTAAATTCAACACAGTTAAAAACCGAATAGGCCGAATATTTAATTGCAATTAGTTGCCAAGCCGAGTCATGATATAAGGTTACTAAAACCGAAAACGTAATTGAATAACACGTTAATTAAGAAATAAAGCAAGTTTAAAAATGACTTCGGTTCTCCTTTAAACATACAAGAGACAATTTCACCATTTACAGGAGGCCTTCATGCAGTACCAAACTAGTAGACTGATGATCTGGTGAAGACTGGATTACAGAGCTGGGGTTTAAATACTGCTGGAGCTCGATTGCTGGATGGATTGCAGGCTTGCAGACAGATTGGCACCAGGAGTTAACTGGCTGAAGCAGGAGAGTAGAAGAGCCACACTCAGACAAACACACACAGAGGCTGTGTCTGAAATCACTCACTCATTCACTAATCCCTTCTCACTATATAGGGAATTCTATATAGAGGACTATATAGTGAGCTCAGTCATAAAAAGAAAAAACAAAACAAAACCCACTTTCGGACACGACTCCGCCACACCGTTATTTACGTCATTACTGTTGCACAATTAAAACGTGCTGGATCAGTTGGCTGATGGGTTTTCAAAATAATAAATAAACACACACCTGTATTTTTTTGATAAATCCATATTATACTGAGCGTATTTCCCACATTAATCAATACAAAGTACTTTGCATCTTTTAGTTCTTTTAAATCAAGGCTGAATCCTTTCTTTCTTCTTTGCTGCTGCCTTTTATTAAATCAAATTTGAGACTTTTGATTAATTCCTCGCTCTGCACTGTCACTTTTATTCTTGTATTTTATCTGTCTTATTCTCTTTTAGGGTGGCACGGTGGTGTAGTGGTTAGCGCTGTTGCCTCACAGCAAGAAGGTCCAGGTTTGAGCCCCGTGGCCGGCGAGGGCCTTTCTGTGCGGAGTTTGCATGTTCTCTGCATGGGTGTGCTCCGGTTTCCCCCACAGTCCAAAGACATGCAGGTTAGGTTAACTGGTGACTCTAAATTGACCGTGAGTGTGAATGGTTGTCTGTGTCTATTGCTGTGTTCACACTTATCCCGGTACGAAAGTGGTATAACTGTATCGATACAAAGTATACGGGTACAGTTTAGTGCATCTGTCCACACTAGCGAGAAATGTTTGTGGTTTTCTTTCATGGTAGTTGAAATGCGCGTGCGCAAAATGTTTCCATGGTTACCGAGTAACTTCCTTCCGAGAATATATGGCATCCGTTATTTCGAGATCTTGAGAAAACAAAACAATTATTTCATGATCTCAGCTGGATCACTGTATCTCCGTCGGTAGAGACGAAGCCGGGCCAGTCTTCTGCGGAGGTGCCGTGGACTAATTTTGAAATTATCCCTTATTAACCCATTGACGCCTGAAACGCCTGCAAAAAACCGTCTGCAAATGCCTAAGCCAGTTTTTAGAAAAGGTCCCCATCTGCCTGCGGGTTTTCTGAAATAAAAATAATTAATTGAAAACGCCTATGAAAAATTCAATATCTCAGCCTCTGAAGCACATAAAGACGTGAAATAAATTGCATTTAAAAGATAAAATTCTCTGCTTTTATTGGATCATGCTCATTCAGCATTAACACTAACACATTTTTATAAAAAAAAACAAATGTGGCATGCGTCTTGAAAATAATGACAAATCAACAATGCTGTGTTATGCAACAACCAGCATTTGGGGCAATGTTGCGTTATGCAACAACCGGCGCTAGGGGCAATGTTGCGCGACGCAGCATCCGGCGTCAATGGGTTAAAAGACTTAATGCAATCTCTCCCTGTCTCAACCCCTGATCAAAATATTGCCTTATTAGGTGATCGATTATTCCAGACATTCTAATGACCAAAGTTGCGTCTATACAGAATGAGAAATAGCCCCAAAGTCAGCATATCACAAGTCTCTTGGCGCACCTGAATGAACCATTTCTCAGCTGTTTACTTGAGATCATGAAATAATTGTTTTGTTTTCTCGAGATCTCGAAATAACGGTTTTGTTTTCTCGAGATCTCGAATTAGTTGTGTTGTTTTCTCGAGATCCTGAATTAATTATGTCGTTACCTCGGGATAACAAGGTGAATAAAAAAAAAAGGATTATATGAAGGGCCTCTCTCGGCTTCCGTACGGATGAAACAACGTGTGTGTGCTTTTTGTTGTCAATGTACAGTCTGTATTTCTGGTGGTCATTTATTCAGTCGAATCGTATAAAACGCGCGAGGCAGTTGAGAAAGAAACAAACGAATCTCCGTTCTTCACTATTTTATTCAGCGAAGACATCGATTGAGGTGTGTGACTTTGCGCATGCGCATTATATTTGTATCGATACAGAGCCGCTTCATCTGTCCACACTACAGCGAAGCGCTACAGGACCGATACTGTACCGGTACGAAACCCATACATTTGTGGGTTTCGTACCGATACAGTTATACCGCTACAGTACCGGTATAGTTGCTAGTGTGGACAGGTGTTGCGGTACGAAAGTAGTTTCGTATTGGTACAAAATCCCTAGTGTGGACAGGGTATATGTGTCAGCCCTGTGATGACCTGGCGACTTGTCCAGGGTGTACCCCGCCTTTCACCCGTAGTCAGCTGGGATAGGCTCCAGCTTGCCTGCGACCCTGGAGGTAAAGCGATAAAGCGGCTACAGATAATGAGGTGAGATGAGACTTGAATGTCCGTTTATATTGTGTTTCTTCCTCTGTCCATTCACCCCAACACACATTTTTTTCTTTCAGCGTGACTGTAATGCATGATGGGATATATTGCTTGATTAGTGACCATCTGTTGTACACTACTTTTCACGATGCATTGTGGGATACTATGCGTCCACTATATTGGGTGTAATAATTCTCACTATACATTCGGACAGCACTACAAAATGGTGACCTCACTATATAGTGAATAATGTGTGATTTTGGACACGGAGCGAAAATGCGAAACAAAGGGGAGGGGAAATGCCTGAGACACGAGGAATGATGAGGAGGAAGAGGCAAAAACTGGACTATGACAGTCATTTTATTTGTGTGGCGACTGCCTCACATAGAGGCTGTCGCCAATGTCATTGTGTTGTAAGAATGTAAGAATGAGTGTAACAGTCGTGCATTGCTCATGTGCATGCAAGTGTTCCGATTAAAATGACCGGTGAGTGTCCACAATTCAGTTCACCATTCAAAATAAATGGATGAGACTAAAGAAATCGCTTTCAGACATGCTTATTTTTATTACAGAGGGAAAGTACGTTCCTATTTTAAAATATACTCCAGGTCGTCCCCCTTTCCTCGCCTTCTTCGGCCAGTGGTCTCATGTGTGATGTAGATGTGACACACTTCCGAGTTGTTACAGGAAGTTGTTGAAAAGAGTATTGAGACCACTGAGCTCTAGCGCCGGGCCATTTCTGGGAAATAAGAGTTTGGGTCATGGCGTCAGCGTGTGTATGTCAGCCAGAGGTTTCAGTTTTGAAAACTGTAAGAGGTAGGAGTAGAATAATGGTATATTTTACTTCTGTGATTTTTAAATTGTTCATTTTTGGATTACGCTTCATTTTTGTGGCTACTGACTCAGAGTAAATATATATATATATATATATATATATATATATATATATATATATATATATATATATATATATATATATGCTATATTTACTGTATGGGATCAGAAAACTATTTTCTTGATAAGCAGTAGCCACATGGACCCATAGGGTACCTATTTTGTAGGTTTTGTTCATGTTTGAAGGGATTAATTAATCTGAAGGTATTTCTGAAGGCTCGTCTCGTCTCGTCTTCTTCCGCTTTATCCGGGGCCGGGTTGCGGAGACAGCAGTCTGAGCATGGAAGCTCAAACTTCCCTTTCCCCAGACACCTCAGCCAGCTCCTCGGGAAGAACACCAAGGTGTTCCCAGGCCAGCTGAGAGACATAGTCCCTCCAGCGTGTCCTGGGTCTTCCCCGGGGCCTCCTCCTGGGGGGACATGCCTGGAACACCTCCCCAGGGAGGTGTCCAGGAGGCATCCGAAAAAGATGCCCGAGCCACCTCAGCTGATTACTCTCGATGTGGAGGAGCAGCGGCTCTACTCCGAGCTCCTCCCGAGTGACTGTGCTTCTCACCCTATCTCTAAGGGAGCACCCAGCCACCCTGCGAAGGAAACTCATTTCAGCCGCTTGTATCCGCGATCTTCACCAAAACCCTTATGGAGAAACAATCGAGGACCGTGACGTCGCCCGGTATGCTGCAGCCAGGGCCCCACCCTGGAGCCAGGCCTGGGGTTGGGGCTCGTATGCGAGCGCTTGGTGGCCAGGCCTTTGCCCATGGGGCCCAGCCAGGCTCAGCCCGAAGAGGTGATGTGGGCCCGACCTCCTGTGGGTTCACCACCCACAGAGGTAGCAGTAGGGGGCTGGTGCAGTGTGGATTGGGCGGCAGTCGAAGGCAGGGGCCTCGACAACCTGATCCCCGGACACAGCAGCTAGCTGTTGGGACATGGAATTTCTGAAGGCCACTGTGTTTAAAACATCTTTATTTTTACTTTAGATACAGATAAGGTCAGATGTTTACCTTCACAGACATGAAGGCCATCATGGACATCCATTCATTATCCATAACCGCTTATCCTGTGCAAGGTCGCAGGCAAGCTGGAGCCTATCCCAGCTGAATATGGGCGAGAGGCGGGGTACACCCTGGACAAGTCGCCAGGTCACTGCAGGGCTGACACATAGAGACAAACAACCATTCACACTCACAGTCACACCAATTAACCTAACCTGCATGTCTTTGGACTCTGGGGAAACCAGAACACCTGGAGGAAACCCACACGGATATGGGGAGAACATGCAAACTCCACACAGAAAGGTCCTCATCGGTCACTAGGCTTGAACCCAGAACCTTCTTGCTGTGAGGCAACAGTGCTAACCACTACACCACTGTGCTGCCTCATCATGACCATTAATGTTCTTTCTCTGTGGCACGGTATACACCTTTAATAGAAAAAAGAAACCAAGAAATTGGTGCACAAGTTTTAATTTATTTTGGATTTTGGAAATGAACACGATCGAAAATGACACATACAGCACCACCAATATTTGGTTAAATATCCCTTAGCAAGTTTCACCTTCACCAGATGCTTTTGGAAACCACCAGAAGCTTCTGGAAGAGTTGGATAATTGACCACTCTTCTTGGCAGAAATAGTAGATTTTCAATTAAATTTGTTGGTTTTCTGGCATTGACTCAACTTTTAAGCACAGTCCTCATATTTCCAATAGGGTTGAGGTCAGGACCATTCCAAAAGCTTAACATTAGCCTGCTTTATCCATTCCACAACCAGGTTTGATATCTTTGAGGTCATTATCCTGTTGGGACACCCAGTTGTCTCCACATTTCAACCATCTAGCTGATGGTTTGTTATGCTGAAGAATTCTGAGGTTCTTCATTATTATTCCATCCACTCTGTTTAACCATACTTGGGGTTGAATGCCTCAACTTTACATCTCCAAATATACCTCTGGTCAAACATCTCAATCTTTGCCTGATTGGGCCATAAAACTTTCATCCATGGGGTCAACTGCAAACTTTATTTGATCTTGAAGGTGTTGATTTTGGAGAAGGGGCTTCTTTCTTGGACAGCAGCCTCTCAGTTCATGGTGATGTAAAACTCGGTTGACTGTTGACAGTGATACTGGTGGTCTAGCAGCTTCCAGTTCATGGCAGGCCTGTGACTTGGTGGTTTCTTGGTTGTTCGTGACCATCCAAACCAACTCAGCTCAGGGTGACAGTTTGAATCTTCTTCTAGACTTTGGTAAAGTGGATATACCTCCTAATAACATCAAAGAACTGTCAAATGAACCCTTTCTATGTTGTGCACAGAGAAGCTACCAGCTGTAGTCAATTACTGTATGGTCACTAACAGGAAATGAAGAGGTGCTGGTCTCAAAGATATCTATCACTTGAAACTAATCCATCCAATCTATTCTTGCTGATTTTATTCACTGGACCAAAACCTCTACATTCCTGATTGTGTTCTTTCAATTAGGAGTAAAAATGGAGCACTTAACATTGAGCACTCTCAATAAAACTGGACATACTTTCATCCACTTGTCCTTTGACACACTGCCAATCCATTTGTGCAATTTTTGAGAGAAAGAGAGAGAGAGAGAAAAGCTCCTCATCTCCAAAGTGTTGGTTCCTCCCAAGCTGAAGTGATAACCTTCAGAGAGCTGAGAGTTTTCTACAGCCTCCTATTTGCATTGACTGCACTCGGGTGTTTATATCAGAGTGTGCTACATATATCTCTCTGACTTTTACGGGCTTGCTGAGAGAAGAGGGTGGAGCTCAAAGAAAGGATTTTCATCTTCTACATCAAGGCAATGGATGATTCTGCTTTTTCTTCGAAACAGCACTACAGGGTGCGTGTAAAATGCAAGAAATGAAGAAACATTTTTTAAAATGAATTCTTTGTATTTTTAAGCTCCTTAGGGCAATAAGGATAACAACAGTGCATAAAAACACTAATAGGTAGTATGTGTTAGATGCCAAGCTTGCTACTCCTTCCATATACAGTATATATATATATATATATATATATTCTGTCCACATTCCTCCTTCCATATATATATATATATATATATATATGGGGCGGCACGGTGGTGTAGTGGTTAGCGCTGTCGCCTCACAGCAAGAAGGTCCTGGGTTCGAGCCCCGGGGCCGGCGAGGGCCTTTCTGTGTGGAGTTTGCATGTTCTCCCCGTGTCCGCGTGGGTTTCCTCTGGGTGCTCCGGTTTCCCCCACAGTCCAAAGACATGCAGGTTAGGTTAACTGGTGACTCTAAATTGACCGTAGGTGTGAATGTGAGTGTGAATGGTTGTCTGTGTCTATGTGTCAGCTCTGTGATGACCTGGCGACTTGTCCAGGGTGTACCCTGCCTTTCGCCCGTAGTCAGCTGGGATAGGCTCCAGCTTGCCTGCGACCCTGTAGAAGGATAAAGCGGCTAGAGATAATGAGATGAGATATATATATATATATATATTCTGTCCACATTCACTGGATATGAGCAATCGCGTGCTCTGATTGGCTACTCTACTACTAGGATATCAGCTCATATACTGTAAGTAGAGAAAAACAAAATGGCAGAGTGCATCAAGTCAGATATATCACTTTGTTATCAAGAACTTAAAAGAAACAGAAATAGCTAAAAGAATATATCCCCCCTCCCCCCAAAAAAATCTCCTGTTCCACAGTCCAGCCAAGTTGGTGGCGGTAATGCACCTTTAAGTTCATTTGCCAACTGCCAAAAAACCCTCAAGAAGAAGAAGAAAATGGCAGAACATGCTGTTGAACCAACCGAGGATGAAATAAAAACTCTACTCGAACCCCCCCAAAAAATACAAAAAAAGCAACACAATATCAAATGAAAGTATTTGATGGTAAGAACGTATCTTTTTTAAAATTTTTTCATGAATTATTATTATTATTGCATTTTTCACAAATTGCTCCTGTCATTTCGCCGGTTTGTTTACATTCTAAGCGGAAATGATTTTGTCGGACGTTTTGCATAAAGTTGTTATTTATGAGATTTGCAAAAAAAAAAAAAAAAAGAAAATGCTCTGTTTCTCAAAATCCCGTGATTGTGGATAGAATAAAACAGTTGTTCCACTCAATCTCGTCGTACATGGATTATGGACAAGTTTGTGCCACGTATCTCGTCGGCTATCAGCTCATGTACAACTTGATTTCGTGGAATAACTGTTAAATATTTCCTTCATCAAAAAATCCCCATGCAGGGATTGGCCATGTATGGCTCATGACATAAAATAGTTCCACCATTGATTAAGTAATGCATCTTGTAACATCAAAAAAAAAAAAATGGATATGCTGTGAGTCAGTCATGGTGTATCCTGGCTATACCATGAACTGATGTCACAATTTTAAGCTATCTGGCTGACTTGAGTCATAGCTGTGGCTCTGTGAACATTTCTGTTTGTGCAGACCTACGTATCATGATCATGCCTAGCGAGGCAGGCGATAGCACGGTACATTGCACATGCGCAGGTTGAAGGTCCTGCCGATGTAAACAACAAACATGGCTGCCTCCAGTGAGTTTATGCCAAGATTCAATCTTAACACTTTTAGTTTGGAATTTTTTGATGAAGGATATAAAGCAAATATGCCAGGGAATTATGGATTCTCTGAGGTGACTGGGATAGTATTATTGTCTTCGGGACTACACCCCTCACAAAATAGTCCAATGCCAGTCACCTCAGAGAATCCATAATTTCAACCGGAGCCTCTCAGTGCATGCTATATTTGATTGTGGTATAACCCATTGCTAAGGGCCCCCAGACCACAGCATCAGCCATGATGTACTGCTCCTGGACGAGATTGTGTTAATGGCCTAGCAGTGTCAGCTTGGCAGTGTTTAAACCCTCAATCTTCTGATCAGTAAGCTGTAACCCAAAGCCTTTAACCACTAACCCACCACTGCCCTTATAACAAGTAGATCTTCTGTTACAGAAAATTAATCAACACCTTCTTGACAATCAGAACTGAACAACTAACTTAACCCAATCCACTCAAGTCAAAGTCCCTCTCACACCAGAATCTGGTCTTCCCAGGCAGTCTCCTGTCCCAGTACTCACCAACTCTTTAAGGCATAATGGCGCAACACCAATCTCTGTTTCAATAGCTAGGGTTACAGTGGGGGATTGGTCCTTTGGTAACCACAAGAGTTTAACTCCCCACTCGCATCTATATTGCAGCATGCCTTGCCAGATGGCAGTAGGTACCATTTTTATGATGGTCTCTGGTATGACCCAACCATGAGTAGAACTCACGATCTCCCAATTGAGAGGCAGACACACTAACCACTAGGCCAACTCAGAGTTACCAAGCTGCTCCGTGAAATATAAATGGTTGAACATCTTGGATATATTTATTATCTTTAATTTCTGGTTCTCATGTAGGACAACAGGACGCTGTACCTTATACTGAAGTCTGTCCCTGATTATGTGTTTTAAAGTGATGAACCAGGAAATTTTGAAATTACGGGGTTATGAAATGTCATCATTATACATTAATACAAGATGTTCCAGATGAAAAAAAAATTAAGCAGACTTTAGCTTTAAAAACATGCTAAAGTTGTAACATCAGTCCGTTGGGCCATTTCCGCGGGCGTGGCCGTACTGGATTAGCCAGATACATTGGATGTATGTATTAGGAGACAAAAACGAGGGTGGCGCCATGTGACATCAGATTCCGTACGTCTTCCTCATTCTGTCCTGGATTCAAGACGTTTGGCCGAGTGGCTTCATCAAGTAAAGCGAGACAACTTTACTCCTGGAAAATTGTGCAGTGAACATTTTACAGAAGATTGTGGATTTGTGGAGAACATGAATGAAAAAGAAATCATGGGGAAGAAGCGAGACATGAAGCAGAAACGATAACTAAAGCCAAACGCGATCCCGACTTTATTTCACCACAAAACACCTTCAACACGACAGCACACCATGTCACGCATCAAACGGATGAAAGATCTCATCTCATCTCATTATCTCTAGCCGCTTTATCCTGTTCTACAGGGTCGCAGGCAAGCTGGAGCCTATCCCAGCTGACTACGGGCAAAAGGCAGGGTACACCCTGGACAAGTCACCAGGTCATCACAGGGCTGACACATAGACACAGACAACCATTCACACTCACAGTCAATTTAGAGTCACCAGTTAACCTAACCTGCATGTCTTTGGACTGTGGAGGAAACCGGAGCACCTGGAAGAAACCCACACAGACACGGGGAGAACATGCAAACTCTGCACAGAAAGGCCCTCGCTGGCCACGGGGCTCGAACCTGGACCTTCTTGCTGTGAGGCGACAGCACTAACCACTACACCACCGTGCCACCCCATGGATGAAAGATAAGCAGGTAAATATATATTTTTAAATAAACAGGCAGTAAACTAGCCACTACTTTATTTTGATTCCTTTTCTAATCCTGCACTGGCATAATTTTTGTAGAGAAATGCAAACAAATTGACCGAGACCATCATACGCTAGACCATAATATTATACTATAGTCTAGTACAGCATGCACTTGTACACCTCCGCTGTGCTCGCAGGAAATTACATCACACGATAACATGATGGAGTTATGGCGGCCTCCCTGACAAAAATAGTCCCGTCTATTTTCATCACTTTACTGGTTATATCGTTAAAAACAAATTCAACATTCAGCTTTTATTTATTTATTTTTATAAAGGACAAACATAAGTGCCGACGGGCGGCACGGTGGTGTAGTGGTTAGCGCTGTCGTCTCACAGCAAGAAGGTCTGGGTTCAAGCCCTGTGGCTGGCGAAGGCCTTTCTGTGCGGAGTTTGCATGTTCTCCCCATGTCCGTGTGGGTTTCCTCCGGGTGCTCTGGTTTCCCCCACAGTCCAAAGACATGCAGGTTAGGTTAACTGGTGACTCTAAATTGAGTGTGAATGGTTGTCTGTGTCTATGTGTCAGCCCTGTGATGACCTGGCGACTTGTCCAGGGTGTACCCTGCCTTTTGCCCGTAGTCAGCTGGGATAGGCTCCAGCTTGCCTGCGACCCTGTAGGACAGGATAAAGCGGCTACAGATAATGAGATGAGATAAGTACCGACTTTTAGCTCAGTTTGTTTATTTGTGAGATATTTTCTTTCAACACTTGACCCCAACTCACTGGAAAAAGCAATCAGGTCGTTCATTACCTCACCTCAAAGTAGAGATCTTCCACCTCCAGAACTGTATTCTTGATCTCTCCCTAACCTGTGTACACTGTTATCATGGAGTTGTATCCATTTATAATTGTAGTCCCAGATCTGGTCTGAGGTGTAAACCAGGCATGAGGCAGAGCTATCGATTCAGAAGCAGAAGAAGAAGCAGGAGCTCTCCAGGAGCTCTCAAAGATCCTATTAAACCCTGGTATAGTCTAAGAGCAGTGAATGGATCCTGTCATCGTATTATATTATTCTGTCAGCATCTTTATTATAGCGTTTACTTTTTTTCCCCTCTGAGACCGAGAAACCCTTTTTTCATTTGCAACTAATCTAACAAATCATATTCCCACCCATCTGGGCTCATCTGCTGATAAAGTGATACTTGAAGGAGAATCAGGGACTCTGTTTTGGAGATCGCTGATGTACGCTGCAGTATCGATCTGTTACTAAAGGTTAGTGTCTTCACATTTGCTAGACACGAAGAGAGTAAAAAGGAAAACAAATAATCTTTCAGTGTCCTGCTGAGTGATCGCTAAACCTGGGAGTAAGTGGAAGAATTTGGTTTAAACACTGTTCACAACACTGTTGAATTCTCAATTCTGATTGGTCAGAAGGTGTTGATTAATTTTCTTTAACAGCAGCTCTGACAGTCATTCGAATCACAGATTAATGTGATTAATGTGCTCGTTCTAATATGTAATCGTTTCTATAGTAACAGCTCGGTTAGTTGTATTGTGAAGGTCACACATCGAGCCGGTTGATCTGTGAGAATCGTGGCTGGTCATTCCAGTAGATTTTGGAGATGATCCATTGTATAAATTTGGGTGGAGAAAATATGCAAATGAAGCCATGGTAGCTGGCGATGGTAGTGACGGAAAACGCCGGTAAAACCAATGGTGGTGGCAATGTATAGCGACGTATAGCCTTATGGCAATGACAGCTATGTGTACGGTTTTCACAACTGCAGGATGACATGATGAAAATATGGCAAGACGAAATAAACCACGCCCCCCAGGCAAACTTTTCACTTTCTGCAGAATGTTGTTCCATGAACATTTTAAGCTTGATGGTTGCGGTGGAATGCTCCAGTAACCCCTGGTAGCCCACGTAAGCCTCATGTCTGCCTCAGGGATGCCTTCATGGTTATGACAGATGAATTCATCTGGCGCTTGACCCACGGCAATTTTCAGCACGATCAAACTTTCTGGTGATGGAAGCCATGCCCTGTAGGTTGTCAAGGTATTCTGACGGAAGGACCCGGAACACACACTGGTTGATCCCTGGAAGACTCAAAATCATCTACTGGTGTCTACCATGAAGTGATTCTGGCTCTCTGAGACCTCAGCTTGAGGCAGAAAAAAAATGTATAATTTTTCATATTTGACATTTATGGAAGCGGCACGGTGGTGTAGTGGTTAGCACTGTTGCCTCACAGCAAGAAGGTCCTGGGTTCGAGATCAGCGGCTGACGAGGGCCTTTCTGTGCGGAGTTTGCATGTTCTCCCCGTGTCCGTGTGGGTTTCCTCCGGGTGCTCCGGTTTCCCCCACAGTCCAAAGACATGCAGGTTAGGTTAACTGGTGACTCTAAATTGACCGTAGGTGTGAATGGTTGTCTGTGTCTATGCCCATGTTTACATTAGACCGTATCAGCGGATCATCAGATTAACGTTTTAAAAACGATTAGCGTGCACACAGCAACACCAATACACGATTTGCGTGCACACAGCAACGCCAATACACGGATACGCTCGGCTCCGCAGGCATCCTGCGCTCCAAATCACTCCGCCCTGAACAGCGAGTGCCCTCTGGAGGGTGCGCACTCCGGCCCTGCGCAGCTCACACAGCGCGCGAGTGAAGTGCATGAGCCACGATTCGGGACTGAGCCGCTGTGTGTGAGATCCCAGCGCATATCACTTACCACTTGCAAGTGGAAGGATGGCAAGCGTAGGGACAATCATAACTACACAATGGGCAGTATTTACATCAGTATTTGCAGTATTGTCATACTTTTATACTCTTTAATGAAAGGTGATACAAGGTGGAAGTCCGCGCCATTTTTCAGCAGTCGCGTCACATGACCAACGCCAGCGAATCAGGAAGGTGGATGTCACAGTGACGTTGTCCAATGAGACGCCAGCTAGAGCTCAGCACAGCGTATCCGCGTATTCTGAATGTTTACACAGCACCGGAGCTGACACGATCTGGATTGAATACGTGGACGCTGGCGGATTCCCGTTTCCTGGCGTTTCCAGGCGGTTTAATGTAAACGGACAGTGCATCCGCAAAGAAAACGAGACAGATACGGTCTAATGTAAACATAGCCTATGTGTCAGCCCTGTGATGACCTGGCGACTTGTACCCCGCCTCTCACCCATCGTCAGCTGGGATAGGCTCCAGCTTGCCTGCGACCCTGTAGGACAGGATAAGCGGCTACAGATAATGGATGGATGGATATTTATTTTTTTATTTAAATGTTTATTTGATGTGGACATAGCAATTAAATTGGACAAACCAGATGCATTGTTTGAGTGTTTTAGCACAAGTGCTAATTCGCAACGCCAGTCCACAGGAGGCTTTGAAAAGACAGAACAAATGAAATATAAAGAATAAGAAAAGGGAAAAACAATCAAGAAAAAAATGAGAATGCAAGCATTTTTCAATATTTGGTTCATATACAGTAGATAGAAGCTACAAAACAAAAGCAATATGATCAAGCAATTAATCTGTTAAGAGAATTCATGGAACACTGTTGTGTAGATTTTAACCATTGTTTAAGTCTCATCTCATCTCATTATCTCTAGCCGCTTTATCCTTCTACAGGGTCGCAGGCAAGCTGGAGCCTATCCCAGCTGACTACGGGCGAAAGGCGGGGTACACCCTGGACAAGTCGCCAGGTCATCACAGGGCTGACACATAGACACAGACAACCATTCACACTCACATTCACACCTACGGTCAATTTAGAGTCACCAGTTAACCTAACCTGCATGTCTTTGGACTGTGGGGGAAACCGGAGCACCCGGAGGAAACCCACGCGGACACGGGGAGAACATGCAAACTCCACACAGAAAGGCCCTCGCCGGCCCCGGGGCTCGAACCCAGGACCTTCTTGCTGTGTGGTGACAGCGCTAACCACTACACCACCGTGCCGCCCATTGTTTAAGTCCTTTGTTAAAAACATTTATATTGGTCTCTAGTTTGAGCTCAGTAGGTAGAGAGTTCCAAAGTTTAGCCCCCCTTACAGAGAGAGCAGACTGGCAGAAAGAAGTCTTACATCTTGAGACTAGACAATCACCACAGGTGGAAGCTCGTGTGACCGCTCTATGAGAGCTCTGACACCTGATGACCACTTCAGAAAACAGTGTCGACACATGGTTATTTAGACATTTAAAAAGGAATCTAAGAGTACTAAAATTAATAAAATTTTCAAAAGTGAAAAGGTTGTGTTTCCTTAATATGCGGCAATGATGCCATTTCACTGGTTTCCGGTCCATAATTTTTATGGCTTGCTTGTATATTGAAACTATAGGTTTCATAGTACCGTAGTTGCAGAAACCTGCGACCATGTTGTGATACAGTATGATAGGTGAGAAAAAAATCATTGCATGCATATATAATTTTGCAGCTTGATATGACAAGTTCCTTCTAATAAAACGAAAACAGTTCAGGTTTGGTCTGACCTTATTACAAATGTACTTAACCTGACTATCAAATTTTAAGTGTTTGTCCAGGATAATACCTAGATACTTAACCTCGTTTACCACTTCAATGAATTCCTCCTTAATCCTAACCTCAAATACATCATGAACAGGCCTGTTATACATGGAAAAGCATATGGACACTGTTTTTTTAACATTAAGAGTTAGGTTTGATAACTCAAGCCATTCAGAGATGTGTGATAGAGCCTGCGTCAGATGCTCGCCCGCCAAGCTGGGTGTTTTAATAGACACATAAATAATCGTGTCATCAGCATACATCTGGCAGTTGACATCTGGGCAGTAGCTTGGTAAGTCATTGATGTACATTGAGAACAGCAGTGGACCAAGCACAGATCCTTGTGGTACCCCCATGCTGTTTGCATACTGTCCATATTTGACTTCATCCCATGAACCCTGACACACTGCTGTCTCCCCTCTAAGTATGATTGTGGCAGCGGGGGCGTGGTCAAGCGCCGGTCTGTGACAGGAGGGCGGTGTCAAGGAAGGTAAGTGGCAGAATCACGACACCTGAGAGCAATTAACCTGTGTTTGTGTGTCTTCCCAGTGACCGCGCCCTATATGAGGAGGGAGAGCGAGAGCGAAAGGAGCTCATCCCTGAACCAGACGCCGGTTGTGTGTGTGTCTGTGCGGATAATTATTGTTAAACTGAAAAGTGTGGCAATAAAGCCAAGTTATAAAACCTGATCTCTGTCCTGCCGTCCTCTGTGCTCCACCCACACGTAGGGAGTCTTACAATGATTTAAACCACTTCAAAGCGTCAGGCGACGTTTTGAACTGATTTAATTTATTAAGTAAAACATTGTGGTTAACAGTGTCAAAGGCCTTTTTTTAAATCCAAGAACACTGCCCCTACAACATTTCCTTTATCAAGAGAAGCTTTGAGCTTCTCGAGCAGATAACAATTTGCTGATTCTGTGGAGTATTTTTGTCTAAATCCAAATTGCTGTGAATAGAGCAGTTGGTTAGACTCTAAGTGCTCCAATAATTGCTCGGCTACAATCTTCTCTCGTACTTTTGAGACTACCGGGAGGATGGCAATAGGCCTGTAGTTACTTGCTAAGTCCTTTTCTCCTGATTTATAAACTGGAGTAATTATTGCAGTTTTCCAGCTCTCTGGGAACCTAGTATTTGTTTGAATTGACAAATTTACTAAGTAAGTAATTGGTTCCAACAGACAGCTCTGATGTTTCTTGATAAATGCAGTATTTAAGTTATGGTTATCCTTCGCCATAGAGTTGCTCAGGTTTGCAATCACTTTCTTAACTTTATCAAAGGATACTTCTTTTATGTAGAAGGAGTTTGTGTTATCATAACCAAACTCAGCAGGAGGTAGCACGGTGGTGTCGTGGTTAGTGCTGTCGCCTCACAGCAAGAAGGTCCGGGTTCGAGCCCCGTGGCCGGCGAGGGCCTTTCTGTGTGGAGTTTGCATGTTCTCCCCGTGTCCGCATGGGTTTCCTCCGGGTGCTCCGGTTTCCCCCACAGTCCAAAAACATGCAGGTTAGGTTAACTGGTGACTCTAAATTGACCGTAGGTGTGAATGTGAGTGTGAATGGTTGTCTGTGTCTATGTGTCAGCCCTGTGATGACCTGGCGACTTGTCCAGGGTGTACCCCGCCTTTCACCCGTAGTCAGCTGGGATAGGCTCCAGCTTGCCTGCGACCCTGTAGAACGGGATAAAGCGGCTACAGATAATGAGATGAAAATGAGATGAAACTCAGCAGGAGGTAGTTCAGTAGATTTAAAATAACTTGCTAATTCTTTCACAGATTCAATAAAAAAATCATTAAAACCATTTGCTCATTACTATCACTGAGTCCATTGCATATTTTAAGGCTGTTTATTTTAGGGTGCTTGTGCTTACTTGAGTTGGTTAGTCTATTTATATGTTGCCATAGTTTAGAACTGTGGCCATTGGCTTCTTCAATGAGTTTATGAAAATGATTTGTCTTTGCTTTCCGTAACTCAGATACTACTTTATTCCTTAAACTAATGTAAATAAAATGGTCAGTATTGGTTTTAGTAATTAAAGACTTTTTAAGAACAAGATCCTGCTCTTTGGTGAGCTGAAGGATGTCACTGTTAAACCATGGAAGAGACTTTTTCTTAGGTTTACTTTTCCAGGTTTTTGTATGCTTGCTAATGGTGTCATGAAGAATAGATGCAAAAGTATTTGTACTATGGTCTATATCTGACTCTTTAGTTACCCTTTCCCAGTTGACTTCCTTCAAAATCACGTTCAAAGTCAGCCATTTTTGGCTTAGGAATTCCAGTTTTTAGAGTATGATTTTCAATTTTGTTATGATAAACTAGGCGTTTTTTAGTTAGCTTTCTTATAATCAGTATCATATTATGATCCGAGAGGCCAGTAATAAGATTATATGTTTTTATTATTCTCTCTGGCCTATTTGTAAAAATCAGATCTATAAGAATTTCACTCTTTCTCGTAACTCGTGTAGGTCTATCAATCAGCTGTTTGTATTTAAATTTTTCCATAATTTATTTTAGTTTTGTTTTCCCCTTTGTATCTGTCCAGTTAATGTTAAAATCCCCAAACAACATACATTCACAGGCATTATCAAAAATAAACAAAAGACTTTTCAATTCATTATAGAAATTCACATCATAAGATGGAGGATTATAAAGCACAACTATACTGAATTTCATATTTGGGGAGTGTTAGGACTGGGACTGTTTTGGCCTCTAGAGGCTGCTGTTATTTCCTTTTCTTGTCATGTTTGTTTTGGCCTCTAGAGGCCACCACTGTTTCTGTGTTTTATGTTTGTTGTTTTCCATGTGTCTTGTGCCCCGCCTAGTCCTCATTAGTGTCACCTGTGTCCTATTTTAGTTTGTGTATTTATACCCCTGAGTTCAGTCCTCTTATCACGGAGTCTTTGTGCTGTTATGTTTAGCTCCAGTTACCTCTGTTCTGATTTCCTCGTCTATGTCCTTGTGTTCTTTGTATTTTTGCTTTCTTTTGGACTTTGTGGACTTTGTGGATTTTGTTTTTGACTTTTTGGATCTTCTGAGCGTTTGGATTTTTACCCCTTCTTTTCTGGTTATTGGCTTTTGTATTGACTTTGAACTTTTGGATTTTTTATTTTTTCCCTTATATCTTCTGAGCATTTTGGATTATACTTTTTGGATTTTTTGCGTGTAAATATTGTAAATAAACCTTTTGATACTTTTTCTACTTCCACCTCACGCCTCTGCATTTGAGTCATCCCCATTGTGGCCTAGTGGGGGTTTGCTGGATTATCACATCAGCGAACCAGGTTCAAATCCCAGCAAAATCTTAACAGGGAGAGAATTACATTCAATTCTAAACTCTCCAGGTTCACATTTAAATCAAGCTGTGAAATCTTAAACTGTTCCCTAATATAAATCAAAACACCCCCTTCCCTTGGGCCTATCTTTCCTGTAGCATGAGTGAGTATCCTGGTACGTTAATTAGGTCGGTAGGAATATTACTAGTCAACCAAGTCTCAGATATACACAAAAAATCCAGGTTAGACTCCATAAGTAAGTTCTGTATCTGATCCATTTTTGGTAATATACTTCTGACATTTATGTGACATCCCAAAATTCCATTTGGTTTTGTGTCAGAGTTCCAAATAATTTGGGCATGATTCACAGTTTGGAAAAATCTTGTCTGTCTCCGTTTTAAAACTGCGCAATTGGCTAAATGATTTTTAGCACTCATGTGACACCATCCTTGTTGGCATTTGTTAGTTGTTACAGTCGGTTCATCGTAATATTCCATGGTCAATGGAATGTTGTGTAGGTCTATGCGACCCACCACCGTGCCAGTAGTCCCAAGTTGTTCAAACGCCACTTCAGCTGAAGCAGCCACGAGCTCTGGATGACATGGCTCTGTACTCCTCTCTGAAATCGGAGGACACGACCGTGACCGCCACAAGAACCCAGTGGCCTCTCCAAGAGCACCAATGGACATCTGATCCCTTGGCTCACCGTTTCCAACGACGACCGCTGGGCTCGCCTGTTCCCCCGTCCACGACTTAACAAGAGAGCCCCGCCGACAGATGTTCCCCTCGGCCAATCGACCCCCAAGGGCAGATCCACCTGCCACGTCTCCACCACGACAGACACCATCCGGCCCCAAAGTCAGGGTGAGTTGCGTGGAATTTGTAGAAGTCAGAACAGGTCTAATGGGTGTAATCACGACCGATGGTTCTGAGTGAGCCGGGATGATATTTTGCGCTGTTGGGTCAGCCTCTAAATGGCAAAGAAGTCCAGGATTTAAATGGACATCTCCCAATAGTATCAGTAGTAGCAGTAGTAGAGTTTCGGCTGATGACGGGCTGGTCTTCTGCCTGGTGATGATTTTACGGGCTGGCGTAAAGACCTGAGCCCGGCCATCCTTGAGAATCCATGTAAACACTGTTACATAACCAAATCCGAAAAGATTCAGCTGTGTTTTTTCTGTTAGAATGCCCAGTGGATCAGCAGTAATTTTGTGAAAATATTGCGCTTTTGCAGCGAGAGGCTTCAGTACGTTACAGATAAAAAACATTGGCATCAGTAGGCCGAATAAAAAAACACAGGTGAGGAGGTAGAGACCGATATTGCCTTGTTCAGATTTACCTTTGTCTTTGCTGCACCGTTTGATGGATAATTGCAGTAGCTCGCTAAACACCCAGAAAAGAGTTACAAAAAATAAGTAGAGATGATTATAAACAGCAGTGTTAGGTATTTTCTGCTCATGAGTGGAGCCTGCTGAATCACTCACAGCTTCTGCCGCCATGTTTACAAATAAGAGTCCAGCTGAAGGTTTTCCATTTATGGAAGGAGTCTCCAGTGTCAGCGCTTTGTAACAGGAAGTCTTCTGAAATGGGTTACATTAAAAAAAAAAAAAAAACATCTGTTATTATTAATGTGGTGAAGTTTGTGATTTCTTTGTAGCATGATAAACCATACTTCTATGTGCTATAATGTAATCAAAAATAGGAGCTAACTTACTTCATGGACATTCCGTAATAATAATAATAATAATGATAATAATAATAAACAGGGCGGCACGGTGGTGTAGTGGTTAGCGCTGTTGCCTCACAGCAAGAAGGTCCGGGTTCGAGCCCCATGGCCGGCGAGGGCCTTTCTGTGTGGAGTTTGCATGTTCTCCCCGTGTCCGCGTGGGTTTCCTCCGGGTGCTCCGGTTTCCCCCACAGTCCAAAGACATGCAGGTTAGGTTAACTGGTGACTCTAAATTGACCATAGGTGTGAATGCAAGTGTGAATGGTTGTCTGTGTCTATGTGTCAGCCCTGTGATGACCTGGCGACTTGTCCAGGGTGTACCCCACCTTTCGCCCGTAGTCAGCTGGGATAGGCTCCAGCTTGCCTGCGACCCTGTAGAACAGGATAAAGTGGCTACAGATAATGAGATGAGATAATAAACAGATAAAAAGTCCAACATGCCAATTTTTTAATGAGATTTTTAAGAGAATGATGAGGAAACAATAACAAAATCAACTAGCAATCTGAAATTGTCACTGACAATTTTGAGTCTTCATTTAGTTCAAATGTAAACTGACAATGCTAACATTAACAGCCTCGCGCCAAGAGCAAATTGGCCTCGAAACATTCACCCAGCGCCGAAAGCTGTCTAAGGATTTGAATCGCCTCACGCCAAGTGACATTCATCTAGCGAATCACTCCACAGACAGTTACCCCTACACACACACGCACAGAGTTCTGTAATGTTACTCTTCTTACAATACATTTCCACTTTCACTGCACTATTTACCAGTTACACTTTTTAAAAGTCTGACAACAACTTCTCTTCTCACATACTGATGACTAAATCTGATATGGTTCCCTTTTCAAAGAGATATTTCTTGTTATGTCACATTTTATAGAAACTCCACCTGTTTGCAATTTATTTCCATTAGATTCAATATGTTTATTTGTCATATACACAATAACAGACACAGCAGTTTATTATTGGGTAATGAAATTCTTATTTTGCAACTGCCCGACCAAACTACGCTTACCAATATCAAAAGAAATACATATATAAAATATGAAATATAAAATATAAAGTGCATATGGAATGCAAAATATAAAGGTAGAGTGAAAAATGAAGATAACATTTAAAAAAAGAGAGGCAAACAAACAATGTGCAAACATAGAAGTAGATATACTGTGCAATGTCTTGTGCAAAATTGCTAATATAATCCGTGGTTCAAAGCCTGATGGAAATATAGAGGTAGATGGTGATTATAATCCGATTACAATCATTACAATATGCACAGAAGATTGTGTTTTCTCCCGAAAGTATCTGCACATGTAAACAGCTGATGAAATTAGGGCATTAAAAACTGAAAATGACCTCCCTGACCTCAGATGGTAGGTCAAAGGTCAAATCTGATGGTTGATTCAGGTAGAATGGGTGTATATTTGGGGTAGTTTACGATACCATGTTATCAGCCGAAAACATTATTTCATGGTGAAAATTACATTTTTGTCTATTTTGATAGTTTTTCAGACTTTTGACCTCGACCTGAAAATATTAGAGAAACATATGAGTTGACAGTATGAATAGAAAGAGCATATATACATTATATATAGTGAATAATACATTTCTTTTATGTCGAGGTAATAGTTGAGCCTAAAACTAGAGAAAACACCAACGCAAGGTTTTAAGCGATAACCATCACATTTGGAAATTTTTGTAATTTTTATAGATAGCTTTTGATACAATTTATCAATTTGTCAATAATCTACAAAAGAATATGCACTAAACTAAAAATACAAGGTCATTGTTTGTAAATATTACACTTTTTATGATTTTTTGAAAATAATACAGTCAGAAACGGCGGCATGGCGGTGTAGTGGTTAGCGCTGTCGCCTCACAGCAAGAAGGTCCGGGTTCGAGCCCCGTGGCCGGCGAGGGCCTTTCTGTGTGGAGTTTGCATGTTCTCCACGTGTCCGCGTGGGTTTCCTCCGGGTGCTCCGGTTTCCCCCACAGTCCAAAGACATGCAGGTTAGGTTAACTGGTGACTCTAAATTGACCGTGAGTGTGAATGGTTGTCTGTGTCTATGTGTCGGCCCTGTGATGACCTGGCGACTTGTCCAGGGTGTACCCCGCCTTTCGCCCGTAGTCAGCTGGGATAGGCTCCAGCTTGCCTGCGACCCAGTAGAACAGGATAAAGCGGCTACAGATAATGAGATGAGACAGTCAGAAACAGAAAATTACCTTCTTGACCTCTAAAAATGAGTCAGAGGTCAAATTTTACACTTGATTGTGGTAGAATGGGTACATGTTTGGGGTGGTTTACTGTAGCATATTATGAGTCATAATCAATATTTCATGGTGAAAATGGCTATACTGACAATTTTTACAATACATTTACACTTTCACTACACTATTTACCATCATGCTATTTTTTTTTTTTTTCATTTCCATTTCCGGTTGAGAGTACGCTGTGCGCATTCTGGCTGCCACTTCTCACTGGAGCTTTTTATTTTTATTTTATTTTCTCTTTTGTTTTTCTTTTTTTGTGTTTGTACAGTTTGATGTTTGTTTTTGTTTGAGTGTGTTTGTCCGCTGGTTGTGGTGTACAGTGGTGCTTGAAAGTTTGTGAACCCTTTAGAATTGTCTATATTTCTGCATAAATATGACCTAAAACATCATCAGATTTTCACACAAGTCCTAAAAGTAGATAAAGAGAACCCAGTTAAACAAATGAGACAAAAATATTATACTTGGTCATTTATTTATTGAGGAAAATGATCCAATATTACATATCTGTGAGTGGCAAAAGTATGTGAACCTCTAGGATTAGCAGTTAATTTGAAGGTGAAATTAGAGTCAGGTGTTTTCAATCAACAGGATGATGATCAGGTGTGAGTGGGCACCCTGTTTTATTTAAAGAACAGGGATCTATCAAAGTCTGATCTTCACAACACATGTTTGTGGAAGTGTATCATGGCACGAACAAAGGAGATTTCTGAGGACCTCAGAAAAAGCGTTGTTAATGCTCATCAGGCTGGAAAAGGTTACAAAACCATCTCTAAAGAGTTTGGACTCCACCAATCCACAGTCAGACAGATTGTGTACAAATGGAGGAAATTCAAGACCATTGTTACCCTCCGCAGGAGTGGTCAGCTAACAAAGATCACTCCAAGAGCAAGGCATGTAATAGTCAGCAAGGTCACAAAGGACCCCAGGGTAACTTCTAAGCAACTGAAGGCCTCTCTCACATTGGCTAATGTTAATGTTCATGAGTCCACCATCAGGAGAACACTGAACAACAATGGTGTACATGGCAGGGTTGCAAGGAGAAAGCCACTGCTCTCCAAAAAGAACATTGCTGCTCATCTGCAGTTTGCTAAAGATCACGTGGACAAGCCAGAAGGCTATTGGAAAAATGTTTTGTGGTTGGGTGAGACCAAAATAGAACTTTTTGGTTTAAATGAGAAGTGTTATGTTTGAAGAAAAGAAAACACTGCATTCCAGCATAAGAACCTTATCCCATCTGTGAAACATGGTGGTGGTAGTCTCATGGTTTGGGTCTGTTTTGCTGCATCTGGGCCAGGACAGTTTATCATCATTGATGGAACAATGAATTCTGAATTATACCAACGAATTCTAAAGGAAAATGTCAGGATATCTGTCCATGAACTGAATCTCAAGAGAAGGTGGGTCATGCAGCAAGACAGCGACCCTAAGAACACAAGTCGTTCTACCAAAGAATGATTCAAGAAGAATAAAGTTAATGTTTTGGAATGGCCAAGTCAAAGTCCTGACCTTCATCCAATCGGAATGTTGAGGAAGGACCTGAAGTGATCAGTTCATCTGAGGAAACCCACCAACATCCCAGAGTTGAAGCTGTTCTGTACGGTGGAATGGGCTAAAATTCCTCCAAGCCGGTGTGCAGGACTGATCAACAGTTACCGCAAATGTTTATTAGTGTGCGTGCTCAAGCACACAGCAGCTGAAGGCAAGCACACTATTGTTCTTCTTAAGTTTACTTATTCTGCCTTATTCCGACACATTTTTTTGGATTCACTACTCCTCCTACGGCGTTCGAGATAGAAACACCATTTCAACTCTGAGACGTCTGGCCCGAAGTGGTGTAGTGTGCTTGTATACAGCTTTTGGATCAATGCGCCCGTTCTCTTGTTCTTATCGTTTTTCTTTTGTTTTTTTCCCATAGAGAATGAATAGGGCTCATGAATTGAATCGTCCTACTTGGACACGCTCCATTGCAGATGCACCAAACCTCATGTGATACTTCAAGCCAACTCCCCCAACACATACATGCAATCGGTTCTGACCCGCACTCATATTTTTCCTTTCTTTTTGCTCATCCCTTTTTCCTCCATAGGCTTGCATTGATTTTTGGCCCCATTGAAAGTGAATGGTGTTTCAGGAGAAAAACTTTCACTCTCCATCAGTTTTTTTAACCAAGTGACCAAACTTGAAGAAACTTCACTTGATGCCTCAGGCCAAGTCCCCGCACAGATCCATCCCCTCATCTGAGACCTGCACTCGTCTTTTCCTTGGTTTTCGCGCATCTCTTTTTACCTCCATAGGCTTCCATTGATTTTTGGCCCCATTCAAATGAGTGGAGTTTTGCTCAGTAACACTTCACCACACATCCACCAAACTTCATATGGCACCTCAGGCCAAATCACCATCACACACATGATATCGGTTCTGACCTGCACTCGTCTTTGTCTTGCCTTTCATCCGTACATTTTTTTCTCCATTTTGCTGCTAATCATTGGAAGCTTGACTGAGTCGTTCCTCCCTTCCCCCATAGGTGATGATGAATTTGGCAAGGATCTGCTCATTTGAGACTTTGGCTACGTTCACACTGCAGGCTGAAGTGACTCAAATCCGATCTTTTCGCCCATATGTGACCTGTATCCGATCTTTTATTGACAATATGAACGACACAGATCCGATTTTTTCAAATCCGACCCAGGCCGTTTGGATATGTCATCCAAACACGTCATCAACAAGCCACAAACGTCACTATTCTGCGCTGAAGTAGGCGGCGGGTCTCTCAAAAAAGTTACAACAACATGGCGCATAATCACGGGCGCAGATAGAGGGTGGGACGAGTCATATTTAAATTCACCTCGTTCGGTCCCCCCTACTTATAGGGAGGAAAAAACGTCTATGCTGTCTTTCTTTGCATAAGGCAAACCTCACGGAAAAATCAAAAGACTAATTACCATTCGGTTTATTGAGGTGCACGGCAGTGTATAGCCTACATATAGTTGCAACAACTCACATAAAACAAAACAAAGACTGATATTCGGTTGGTTGAGCTGCGCAGACTGCACAGGTTGCGAGCTCGAGCTTGGTTGCTATGGTTACTAACAACAAGTTTGACAGGCATATCGGGGTTGGGGTTGGTTTGCTGGCAGCTTTGTCCCCCCCAGTTTTTTGTCCCCCCCAGTTCAAAAAACGTATCTGCGCCCCTGCGCATGACATCAATGCGAGGGATGCTTCGGGCTGTGAAGGTTCTGAATCTTCTCAATGGAAGGACGCAGAGGTTAGGGAGCTGATTTCCATTTGGGGGGATGCAGCTATTCAAGCTAGATTGGATGAGTCATACCGCAACCGGGCGTTTTTACTTCCGTAAACACTGGCCATGCTCACTGCGTGTGATGTCGTCGTATCCTGCAGTGCGCATGTGGAACACTTTTAGGTTGCTTTTCGTTCATACTGAGGATCACATACAAGTCGCATATATTTGTTAATGTGAACGACCTCACAAAAAAATCGGATTTCACAAAAAAATCGGAATTGAGCATTAAGCCTTGCAGTGTGAACGTAGCGTTTGACAGCAAATCAGCTTCAACTCAATGGCCACTTTATTAGGAATACTTACACACACACACGATAGCAATTAGTATATAAGCATTCATGTGTTACCATGCTAGCTGTGAGCATGTTACCCATTACGATATCATGCCTGCTGTTAGCTCACGAGTTGTTAGCATGTTCACCATTAGCATGTTATCATGAGAGCTGTTAACATGTTAGGATTAGCATGGTAGCATGCAGAGTTCGCATGTTTGCTGTTAGCGAGTTCGCCTGAGCATATTAGCATGCTGTTATCTGTTAGCATGTCACCCTCAGCATGTTAGCATGCTAAAAGTTAACATACTAGCCATTAGCATGTTAGCCTGTTAGCTCTTAGCATGATAGCTGTCAGCATATTAGCCTTAAAGTGTTAGAATTTTAACAAATAGCATGTTAATCATTCGCATGTTAGAATGCTAGCTGTTAGCATGTTATCTATTAGCATGTTAGCATTAACATGTTAACATGCTAGCTTTTAGCATGTTAGTATGCTAACTGTTAGCATTCTAGTTGTTAGCATGTTGGCATTAGCATGTTAGCATGCTAGCTTTTAGCATGCTAGCATGATAGCTGTTCTGCTACAGCTCAGCAAGCACACTTTGCATTTTCTCTGCAGAAATGCAGTCTAGTTTGCAGTTATTGCTGCACAAGGGGGTCACACCAGATACTGAACACAAAGGTTCACATACTTTTTCCACTCACGGAGATGTAATATTGGATCATTGCTTTAGTGCTTGGGGTGAATAAATAAATGACCAAGTATAATATTTTTGTCTCATTTGTTTAACTGGGTTCTCTTTATCTACTTTTAGGACTTGTGTGAAAATCTGATGATGTTTTGGGTCATATTTATGCAGAAATATAGAAAATTCTAAAGGGTTCACAAACTTTCAAGCATCACTGTAGCTCCGGACCCAGTTTTAGGTGTCGGTTCCCTCCAGGCCTTGGTTCGCCGTGGGTGATGCCTGTGCTTGTAGCTATGGACTTCAGTGAGCTCGTTGCTCATTTTAACATCGTGGTTGTCCAGCGCTCTGTGCAGCAGTGCTTGGGGTGATGTTCTGAGTGATGTTGCTTGGTGGCGTCGCGGTGGCTATGTAGGTGGTTTGGGACATACCAGTGCTCTGCATGGTGTTGCGTCTGTGCTCGCTTTGTGGATCCATGGCGTGGTGTTCCGAGTGATGTTGTCCAGTACTGTCGCAGCGGCTTTGCTGGCGGTGTGGGACTTGTTTTCGTGCGCCTTTTGGTGGGACTGTGGCTGCTACACCATTGGAATTACATCCTGACCCTTATTTATTTGTTGCCCCCCTTTTTTTTGTCCTATAATTGTAAAGCAACCTTGGGTTTTGAGAAAGGCGCTATATAAATTGAACTCATTCTTCTTATTATTATTTATTGTGAATGTGCAAAATACATTAAATTCAATTTTTCGAAAGTCAATAAAGACTTCTTCGCCAAAGAAGAACCTGCACTGCTCGAGAGCAAATGACAACTTTTGGCACCACTGGTGTTTTTGAACATGTTGTGCTTTTGGCTATTTCGGAAACAAACTGTTTTCAACTGCAGTCCAGAACGCATCACTTTCCGCTCGACTGGCATTGAGGATTTTTGCCCAGAAAATGAGCAAATCATGTGTTTAGATAAAATCTTGAGGGAAATCTTGATATCTTTAATAGATACTGTAATAAATGAAATAACATTTTCAACAAAAACAATGTAAAACATGCTCTGTGACCTTGAAAAATAGATCAAGGTCACTCATCTTGGGTCAGTGAGCTTAGCTTTTATTGTCTGTGGCTACCAGCGGTTAAAATTTCACCTGAAACTGAACAAGTTTTGGAAGAAATTTAAAAATAAATAAATATCACCAAAAACAATAATCCTCATCTAACAAGGAAAGCAAAGGATCATAGAGGAAAAAAGAAAAAAAGAGTGTATAAAAAGAAGAAAATGTAACATTTGGGAGAAAGAAATAACAACAACAACAACAAAAGTAATAACATGGACATTCCACAATATCTAAATGTAACTACAAATGGATAAAAAATTGACATATCCATATTTAATTCATAAAATAATGTAATCGTTGGTAAATTCCTGTGGTTATCAGAGGAATAAAAGACTCCAGGGTGTTCACAGTAACTCAGCTTCATGCTGTGCATGGATTATTTTCCTAAAACAGCACACCCAAGTGTTTTATTTCATTCTTACTGGAGTTTTCTTGATTAAACTCGACATTCTTTTACTTTTCACATTACTGCAGAGTTATAGAGACTGAAAAAGCGAGACAGAAATACATTTTCGTATTCGAGAAAAGCTGCAACTTTGTCAGCTCACCCACTTTTCACCTGACACTGCGTTGCCCTTAATTGGTGTCTCATACGAATCCTTTGCGGCTGATTGTGGGACCGTTGTCTCTCAGCAGACACATCCCCAGCGGGTCTCATTGTGTGTTGGCCAAAGCCGAGTATGAACACGGTCAAAGCTTTTCTCTCCACAGAGAGGTCCGAAAGTCCTCGTCTTGAACAGAAGCAGCTTCTGTGATCAATTTGGCACATTTGCTAAACCAAGCCTGAAGCCTCCAGAGCCAGCTGAGGAATAAATTAGCCTTTACTGCAGCCCCATGTTTTATTTCTGCACTGGTGCAATGTGTATTGATAGAGAGGTTCTGGGCAATCAGTGAGCTCCTAGAGGACTTGGTATTACACATGACACAAAACAGAATGCTTGCCAGAAAACTACAAGCACTCAGTCGAGGGAGAAAGAAATAGTAGTGAACAACATTGAGCTTACTTTTGGAAAAGTCTAAGTTCAGGATTACAGACGGCCCCCTCAGGGAAGTGTTCTCCCAGTGTAAAAATGCCAAATGTTGCTGAAAAACCTGACGGCACTAGCAAGCACTCTTGGAAATGACTCTCATTCAATTGGATTGTGAGAATTTCAGATACTAGCAAATAGTGTGTCTCAATTTGGGTGTCTATGTGAGCTTCTTCTGGGTTCTGCAGTTTCCTCCAAACCTCAAAATATACCAGTTGGCGGAACGGCTCTGCTAAATTTCCTTTTGGTGTGAATAAACATATGAATCTGTATGCATGGTGCTTTGCAATTGACTTGCGTCCATCCATGGGATTAACTTTTGGATCCACCAGAATTGGTGTGTTGACAGGCATGGATCCAGACCAATGCAACTGATGCACGTGCCTTGGTCAGAAATATATGTGCACCACTTGGCATAGGTCACAGGGTGTTTGTTTACTTTACCACCAGCCAGCTCCATGGACTATAGCCACGCTCAACCAACAGACCAATGGTTCAGGATCTGACTACCTGTGGTAAGCGGTGATACTTACCTGACCTAATTACCTGTATTCTCAGGATGCTTTGTATAGAGAGCGTGCACGTGACATCACGAGGCCACGTGATATTTGTTTATCCACCATTTTGGATGGCAAGGTCGCACATAGAACTTAGACGAACCCTTTCTAATTATCAAGTGTGTGGGAGTAGATCTTTCGAGAATGGTTATATCTTGTTCAGCATTTGGTTGTACCAATAGACAGGGCCAAAAGGAGGGCCTGCCATTTTATAGATTCCCCGCAGACGAGGAGAGATGCGCAAAATGGGTGTCCGCTGTGCGAAGAGAAAACTGGTACCCCAGTTCTACCAGCCGAATTTGTAGTGAACACTTCATATCAGGTAGGTGTAATCTTCTAATTCAATACTCCTAGTACATCTGTTAAGTTCATCTCATCTCATTATCTCTAGCTGCTTTATCCTTCTACAGGGTCGCAGGCAAGCTGGAGCCTATCCCAGCTGACTACGGGCGAAAGGCGGGGTACACCCTGGACAAGTCGCCAGGTCATCGCAGGGCTGACACATAGACACAGACATCTGTTAAGTTGATTTTCGGATTGAATGATAACTGCATACTTAGAAACTAGACAGTACAGTGTTTGTGGCCGTCAGTCCGCTTGATCTCTAACGTTTAAAATGGCTATGCCTAGCCCTACTACCCTGGCCTAGTCTATGACAATGTTTTATCTTTTTGGCTCATATATGCCTTTGAAAGGCCAATCCATAGTAGGGATGGCGAAAACTAAAAAAAATCTTGACCGACCACCGAGCCTCATTAGCCGGTTAAAGTCGGTTAACCTATGAGTTTAAACAGGGATGCAAATGGCGGATGCCGCCTTTTTCACGGCTGAATCGTGCAGATCCGATTTTTTTTTGGGGGGGGGCGTTGGAGTGTCTGAATAATTTCATCAGAGTAAATTCTGTATTAAAATTACTAAATAAGCAACATAGGAAGTATTAGTATGAGAAGAAAACAGTAAATCAGAAAGCTGCGCACATTTGCGCAGCTTCCGCGCAAATGTGCGCAGCTTTCTGATTTACTGTTTTTCAGACAAAAACATACATATTTACAACCCTGTCATTATCTGGAACTGAGTTTAGATTTCGAACATTCTTAAGATAAAACGTCCTGCATAGTCTCTTTATGATAAACGTCTTAATGCCACTTACCCGTGAAGTTATCAAGTAGACATTCTTCTTCGGAACCTTCCAGAGGTATAGTTGAGAGACCCATCCCGCAACAAAATATTTATAAGTTTCCAGGCTCTTGTAAGCTTTGAGGGCTTTGCCAGTGTAACACGATTCACGATTAACGAGAAAATTGTAAATGTCATGGTAGGCCAGATTGGGCGAATCGCCGGCACTGCAGCTCCGAATTTCCCTGAACAAGGATTGCGGCAAGTTGTATGGATCTGCAATCCCCAACCTGGAACACTTTTCCACGTAACACTGCCTCACGTCACCTTCAAGATGCTGAACAAACTTAGACAAGTAATCGCGCGATGTAGATGGGGTATTTTCCGAATTTTCTTGGGGATTACTCCCTGGATCCATTACACTCACGCAAGGTAAACAATCCTGAAGCCGTCCAATATGGCGGAGTAGGCGGAGTAAACACAGACGGGTCACGTGACTGCACATCCTCTATAGCGTGACCTGAGACAAAGAATTGAGGTCAAACCAATAAAATGCTCCAGAAAGAGGTAGAAATTTGAAATTTGCCACAAATAATGGGCTGAGCTGCAGTCATAGTGGGCCGTGCCTGGGCTGTTTCGAAAGGTCTTGGGGAGAGGGGGGTTCCTGTAAAGTTTGGCAGGGCTAGGACTTTCGGTGACCTAATTATGACTTTTTAAATCTTGGCATGCGTGCTTGGCTGGAGCCAGGGCTCATATTAAAGTTTTTGGTGAGCCGTGCTCATGCAGGGCTTCAGGGGTGAATAATGGGCCGAGCCACAGTTATAGCGGGCCGTGCCTGGGCTGTTTCGAAAGGTCTTGGGGAGAGGGGGGGTTCCTGTAAAGTTTGGCAGGGCTAGGACTTTCGGTGACCTAGTTATGACTTTTTAAATCTTGGCATGCGTGCTTGGCTGGAGCCAGGGCTCATATTAAAGTTTTTGGTGAGCCATGCTCATGCAGGGCTTCAGGGGTGAATAATGGGCCGAGCCACAGTTATAGCGGGCCGTGCCTGGGCTGTTTCTAAAGGTCGTGGGGATAGGGAGATTCCTGTAAAGTTTGGCAAGGCTAGGACTTTAAGTGACTAAGTTATGACTTTTTAAATCCCAGTGTGCGCACGCAACTGGAGCCAGGGCTCATATTAAAGTTTTCAGTGAGCCAGGCTCACACGGGGGGTTTGGATGTGAAAAATAGGCCGAGCCGCAGTCATAGTGGTCCATGCCTGGCCTGTTTCAAAAGGTCACGGGCAGAGGGAGGTTGCTGTAAAGTTTGGCAAGGCTAGGACTTTTGGTAACTGAGTTATGAATTTTTAAATCATGGCATGTGTGCGTGGCTGGAGCCAGGGCTCATATTACAGTTTTCAGTGAGCTGTGCTTGCATGGAGGGGGTGTTTGGAGGCGAATAATGGGCTGAGCCACAGTCATAATGAGCCAAACCTGGGCTGTTTTGAAATGTCTTGGGGAGAGGGAGATGCCTGTAAAGTTTGACGGGGCAAGGACTTTTGGTGACAGAGTTATGAATTTTTAAATCTCGGCATGTGCATGCGGCTGGAGCCAGGGCTCATATTAAGGTTTTCAGCAAGCCGTGCTTGCGCAGGACTTCGAGGACGAATAACGGACTGAGCCCTGGTCATAGCAGGCCGTGGCTGTCCTCTTAAAATCCATAGCGATCTGGTAAAATTAGTGAAAATATTTCTGCAAATGTGCATTGGTCAGATTCTTGGGCTGGATCAAGTCAAGTCAACTTTATTGTCAAATATGCTATACATGCTCGACATACAGCACAGATGAAATTTCAGTCCTCTCTGACCCACGGTGCAAACAGGCAATGCAATAAATAAAAATAGAATAATTGAAATAAACAATATAAACAGTATAAACACTCTAGATAAGAATTAGACATAGACTAAACACTCATATATATATATATATATATATATATATATATATATATATATATATATATATATATACACACACAAATTGGAGCAAATAAACAGTCAAGGGCACTTGAGGTATAGCAGGTAAACATGAAATAAGCAGTATAAACAATAAACTAATAGCTGTTAAGTTGAGGTAGTGCGGAGTAGTGCAAATGAGCGAGGTAAAGTGAAATGTGTAGTTCCTGAGTTCAGTGTGCGAATGAATTTTGAGAGTGTGTGTGTGTGTTGGGGGGGCGGGGACTGTGAGGATGACATGTCAGATGCTGAAGGGGGGGCAGGGGGGGTGTGGGGGCAGAATCTGTGGCAGGGGCAGAGGGGGGAGGAGGGGCAGAACAGGGAGGGAGTTGAGCCTCCTGACCACCTGGTGAAAGAAACTGTCCTTGAGCCTGCTGGTTTTGGCCCGGAGACTCCGCAGTCTCCTCCCCGACGGCAGCAGACTGAAGAGGCTGTGAGATGGGTGGGTGGGGTCACCTGCAATCCTGATGGCTTTGCGGGTGAGGCGTGAGTTATAGATTTTCATAAGAGAAGGGAGAGAGACACCAATGATCCTCTCAGCTGCTCTCACGATGCGCTGCAGAGTCTTGCAGCAGGACACGGTGCAGGCGCCGTACCACACGGTGATGCAGCTGGTCAGGATGTTCTCGATGGTGCCTCTGTAGAATGTGTGCATGACGGGGGCCGGGACTCTTGCTCTCCTCAGTTTGCGGAGGAAGTACAGACGCTGTTGGGCTTTTTTGGCCAGTGATGCGGTGTTGTTGCTCCAGGACAGGTCTTCAGAGATGTGCACACCCAGAGACTTGGTGCTGCTCACCCTCTCCACTGCAGCACCGTTGATAGATAGTGGAGCATGCTGGGTGTGCTCTCTCCTGAAGTCCACAACAATCTCCTTCATCTTTTCCACATTCAGGCGGAGATTGTTGTCCTTGCACCACATGGCCAAGCGTCTCACCTCACTCCTGTAGATTGTCTCATCGCCATTGTTGATGAGACCCACCGCAGTCATGTCATCCGCAAACTTAATGAAGAGATTAGAGCTGGATGTTGGTGTGCAGTCGTGGGTCAGCAGAGTGAAGAGGAGGGGGCTCAGCACACATCCGTCCCTGGTTGGAGCCTGTGTACTGGCACATGTGTAACATTTTAGAACAAAATATCATAAAAACTGAAAATTGGAATCATATCATATGCTTTTAACATGATAAAAGATAAAAAAAATCTACTATAACATTCTCTGTCATGTAACGACTGGATGATAAATGGTTTCTTAAGAAGAAAGCCATAAATCTATTTTTTTTGCTCCAGTTTTAAGGGTGATAAAGAATGACCTTGCCTTGACCGCACAGACTAAGAGCTTTATTTCCAATCTGAGGCATTGGAGATATACTGGGTCATCAAATGCTCTGCTGTCTGACAATACAATGCACACCATCAGAATGATAAAAACCTACAAGGGAATGTAACATCTTGGGCGCTTATTGGGGATCTAGATTGCAAACCCTGGACAATCTTCCAAAGAGGCCTGTCTGAGGAAAAACTTGGCAGGTCAGGGTGGCTGATGGCCTGGCTTGGCAATGAGGATACAGAGAGAGAGAGTGAGAGAGATCGAGAGAGCGCGAGAGAGAGACGCTTGCAGATCAGCTGGTAGCTCCTATTCGCTTGCCTTGCCAGCTTGAGTGATGAAGTCTCTGATTGCCCTCGACAAAGATGGATGAGAAACTTAAAGCTAGTTTTCAGAGAGCAAATTGATGACCTGTGTACCAATCCACAAGAGAGCAGGTTAATAAGGCTGTTACTCACAGCTGATTAAAGTTTCTACCCTCCTTCAAAAGAGAAACTGAATCAGAAAATAAGAAACGGATAATATACGTCATGTCCTGTCAGTTTTACATTGGCAAAACAAAAGGTGTTTGAATTTGCCGAATAATTGTCAACACAAGTGCTGTCAGGAAGAAAACACGTATAATAGATAACTTGGAACTCACTCATTCCACTGCGCTTCCCTTCTTCTGGTACAGCAGGGTGTTGTATTTGAAGCAGCAGTGGCTCAGAACCATCAGATGTGGTGGGGTGGGATGATATTCAAAGCGACATGATTTCAAGCAAAATGAAATTGAAAAAAGGCTATCACACTTGACTTGCTATCAGCTATCAGGTACTGTCTCGTGAAATTTTAAAGTCACCACATAATTGACTCCTTTCACATTACCCATAATGCTTTGCACCTTGGGGGTAACCAGGTGCTATATTTGTTTACTAGATCAGATAACCTGTCATTTCTTCAAATTCATATGGGGAAAAATGACTTTTCCTGATTTAAAGTTTTATAGAATACCTAAAGAGGCTAAATGTCAAAAAGTGTGTTTAGATAGAATTCACCATTAGAATTTTACACCGAGAGACAGCATGCAACTGTGTTCTGCACACTTCAGTGGTGGAGTAAAGTCTGATGATCCAAGTCACGAAGCCTACAACCTGTCTGTCTTTGTGTTCAGTCATAAAAAGTGCGAAAACGAAAAACAAAAACAAGTCTCATCTCATTATCTCTGGCCGCTTTATCCTGTTCTACAGGGTCGCAGGCAAGCTGGAGCCTATCCCAGCTGACTACGGGCGAAAGGCGGGGTACACCCTGGACAAGTCGCCAGGTCCAAGGACAAGTCAAAGAACTGAAAAGGACGACTTTACTGAAGGATCAACTCCCGAAACAAAGCACAAACGATGCAGTGTAAGTGAGCTAACATGTACTGGTACTTCACCTTTTAGTGTTTATGTAGGGAGATCAAATGTAGCATTTGACCCTGCAGTGTTGTAGTCGAGTCACTAAACCTTGAGTCTGAGTCCAGTCTCGAGTCCTCAGCGTTCAAGTCCAAGTCAAGTCCAAATCATTAAAAAAATTTTGAGTTGAGTCCGAGTCCAAGACTCCAACTGCACCGTTTGACGGTGGCTGTTTTCGCCCCATTAACATTAGTTTGTTCCTGAACATGACGTATGAACAGGTGAATGTACTTCTCTTTATCAGGGAGTGTGAAGTATTCTGTCAGAGATGGTTGGGAGACGGATGTAAGTGCAGAAGGTGTGTTTATTAATACAAGTGAAGACAGTAAACAATCCAGAAAGGCAGGCAAAATCGTGAAACAGTGAAACAGGCAACAGATCGAGCGAGGCACAAACAGTCTATCGTAGACTCAGCAGAATCAAAGACGAGAAACAGGGAATTGGGGATCAGGAAACCAAACAAGAAAATAATGCTCGGTAATGAGTCAGCAGCAACACAACTCAATACTTCGCAAAGTAAGTGTGTTTTCACAGTTTTTTATATCGCCGCACTGATTGCACCTTAATCCTGTGCAGGTGCGAGTCATTTATAGCGTTAAGCGAGAGTCTGCTTGGTGCACGCGCTGTCCGGAGCGCACCCGAGAGTTTATCTGATGCACGCGCCAAGGCGCACAGGTGTGACACTCTTGCATGAAATTAGTACAAAAATTAATGTTTTAATAAATAAATATTTTCTGCCAAATTATTATGACATGTTACAAAAAATTAATAAAAAAATCAGAGTCCTCGTCTCCAGTTTACGAGTCCAAGTCCGAGTCATCAGTGCTCAAGTCCAAGTCAAGTCACAAGTCCTTAAAATTAGGGCATGAGTCAAACTCGAGTCCGAGTCCTGGACTCGAGTACTGTACAAGCCTGCCCTGGAGTCCTAACAGCTTCTTCTAACAGCCCAAAGATTGTCGTAATCTGGTAGCGTATGAGCTCGAGGAAAATCAGAGTGAAGGAAATCAAAATAAACTGAAACTTAAAAATTAAATCTGACAGTTCTGCTGTGTTTACAGTCCTGACTTGATTGAGTGAATTCCTTGCTTGCGTTCCTGTGCATGAAGTGTTTTGTATTTTCTTACAGCTTTCTCATCGTAACCAGCAGCCAGCAAAAACCATTTCACTGTGGATTTTTCTATGAGCAGTGTTGATCTTTCTCAGCTCTTCTGCCAATCTTTTACCTTCTGCACGTAAGTAATTGTTGGAACACCCGTGTTGACAGACGAAGAAGGCTGCTGACTGTCACCCGAAGTAGAGATGTTCAAAGTGTTCGAAATGATATTTACAAGCACTTTTTTACTGATTGATTTCTCGAAGTCCACAGAAAAGGCTTTGCAGGTTTCTTTAAGCTTTGGTTGAGTTAGGTTTGACACCTCTTTGAAGGTTTTAGGGAGATTTAAATTCGAAACATTACTGTCAGTGTGTGACGCCATGTTGTTTTAGTTTGTTTATATTTTGGTTACCCCCCAAGGCACAAAGCATTATGGGTAATGTGAAAGTAGTCAATTGGCAGATTACTGTAGATACAGTCATCAGCCTACAGTACAATCTCGCAGCCTGTTCTGAGTGCTTTTCTCTTTTGCTCAACTCTCCAACAGTAGGTTTTTCTATCGCTATAGTTTTCAAAAAAGGTGTGTTTCCATCACTATTGTTTGCCATGTTTCAGCAAAATTGTCATCTACAGTTGACTAAAAAAACATACAAAAGACCTGGAACTATTCCAAGATCTTGGAAAAGCTGGACACAAGGTCAGTGTGGTGCACATGCATTTCTGATGTACAATCTTTATCCGCTTCAGAACCCCCTTTTCCCTCTCAATCTTTGGAAGATTAGATTAGATTAGATTAGATTAGATTAGATTAGATTAGATTAGATTAGATTAGATAAAACTTTATTGATCCCTTTGGGCTGGTTCCCTCAGGGAAATTAAGATCCCAGCAGCATCATTACAGATAAACAGAGAAAAGAAATAGAGAAAACTTCTAGATAAATTAAAATAAATTAAGTATTTACATATATAAATATAAAAAGAATAAGATATGGGGAAGAGAGGAAGGGGGGAGGGGGAAGGAGGGGAAAAAAGGTGGGGAAAAGGGGGGGCAGCAGCAGGAGAGATATTGCACTTTATATTGCACTTTATATTGCACATTGTCTGGTATTGCTTATTGTTAGGCTAGGCTACTGCTCCTTCCCGTCCTCTGTCCTCCTGTTACCCCTCCTCCCCCCCAGAGAGGAGTTGTACAGTCTGATGGTGTGAGGGACAAAGGAGTTTTTAAGTCTGTTCGTCCTGCACTTGGGAAGGAGCATTGTGTCACTGAACAGGCTCCTCTGGTTGCTGATGACGGTGTGCAGAGGGTGACTGGCATCGTCCATGATGTTCAATAGTTTGTCCATAGACCTCTTCTCTGCCACCGTCACCAGAGAGTCCAGCTTCATGCCAACCACAGAGCCGGCCCGCCTGATCAGTTTGTCCAGCCTGGATGTGTCCTTCTTGGATGTGCTGCCCCCCCCAGCACACCATGGTGTAAAACAGGACACTGGCGACCACAGACTGATAGAACATCCACAGGAGTTTCCTGCAGATGTTAAAGGACCGCAGCCTCCTAAGGAAGTACAGCCTGCTCTGTCCCTTCCTTTATAAGTGTTTGGTGTTGCAAGTCCAGTCCAGCTTGCTGTCCAGCCACAGCCCGAGGTACTTGTAGGAATCCACAGCCTCCACCTCGACTCCCTCGATCAGAATCAAATCAAATCAAGTTTATGTGTATAGCACTTTTAACAATAAACATTGTCGCAAAGCAGCTTTACACAATTTGAACGACTTAAAACATGAGCTAATTTTATCCCTAATCTATCCCCAATGAGCAAGCCTGTGGCGACGGTGGCAAGGAAAAACTCCCTCAGACGACACGAGGAAGAAACCTCGAACCCATCCTCATTTGGGCAACAACAGACAGCCCGACTATAATATTAACAGTTTTAACAGGTATAACCCTCAACTGTCCTCATGGGGCCGTCCTTCACAGGAGCGGTGTGATAAAACTCCGACCAGACACAGGGCACCAGGATGGATCAAGCAGGTCCGAGGGGCAGAAGAGGCCAGCATCTCAATCCCAGGATCAACATGTAACTCAGAGGGACAGACTGGGGGGGGGGACTGAACAGAACTGGTCGTGACCTTGGTCTGGACCTCCCAAAGTCAATGACCAGCTCCTTGGTCTTCGAGGTGTTGAGCTACAGATGGTTCCTGTTGCACCACACAGCAAAGTCCCTCACCAGGCTCCTATACGCCTCCTCTCTGTCATCACTGATACACCCAACGATGGCTGTGTCATTGGCAAACTTCTGAATGTGACACAGCTCCGAGTTGTAGCAGAAGTCCACGGTGTACAGGGTGAAGAGAAGAGGGGCCAGCACCATGCCCTGGGGTGCTCCGGTGCTGCTAATCACAGTGTTAGATGTGATGTCCTTCAGCCTGACGTACTGCGGCCTGTCAGTGAGGTAGCTGGAGATCCAGGTGACCAGGCAGGGGTCCACTCGCATCCTGTTCAGTTTGTCCTGAAGCAATAGGGGCTGGATGGTGTTGAAGGCACTCTAGAAGTCCAAGAAGAGGATTCTCACTGTGCCATTTCCCTTATCCAGATGCAAGTGGGCTCGGTGTAGCAGGTAGAGGATGGCGTCTTCCACACCGACACCTGCCCAGTACGCAAACTGCAGACAGTCCTGGGCATGTTGTACCTGGGGTCTGAGGAGGCTGAGAAAGAGCCGCTCCAATGTCTTCATCAGATGTGAAGTGAGTGCCACCGGTTGGAAGTCGTTCAGCTTGCTGGGCCAATTCTTTTTGGGAACTGGAATGATACATGATGCCTTCCAGAAGGTGGGCACTCTCCCCAGCTGCAGGCTAAGGTTGAAGATGCGTTGGAGTGGTTCACCCAGTTCAGCAGCACAAGTCTTCAGTAGTCGGGGACACACCTTGTCTGGGCTTGCTGCTTTCCTGGGGTGAAGCTTCCTCAGTTGACCTCTGACCTGGTCTGCAGTAATGCATGGAGGAGTCTGTGTTGAGGAGGGGGAGGAAGGGGATGCTGTGATGACTGGGGGGAGGTGTGTTGAGGGAAGAAGGAGAGATGGCTGCAGTAAGGGAAAGGGTGGGGGGGGATGTGGGCTGGTTGAACCGATTGAAAAAGTCATTCAACTCATTTGCCCTCTCCACTGTCCCCTCAATGACTCTGGTCTTTGTATTGTGGCCTGTGATGGTTTTCACACCTTCCCAGACCTCCCTCATGCTGTTCTCCTTCAGCTTCTGCTCCACCTTTCTCCTGTAGTTGTCCTTAGCTTCCCTCATGCAGCATTTTACCTCCTGCTGTGCTGCTTTTATTGCCTCCCTATCCCTGCTCCTGAAGGTGGCCTTCTTCCTGTTGAGGACAGCTTTGACTTCCTGTGTTACCCATGGCTTGTTATTAGGGTAACACTGTACAGTCTTAGCGGGGGAGACCACTTCTGCACAGAAGTTAAGGTAATACATCAGACAGTGTGTCAGGCCCTCTATGTCCTCACAATGTGGGCTAAGCAGCACATCCCAGTCTGTGATGTCATAACAGCCCCTAATGGTATCTTCCATTTCAGGGGACCACCTCCTGATGGAGCAAGTTGTTGCAGGCTGCCTTTGAACCAGGGGGGTGTACTTCGGCTGTAGAAGAACCAGGTTGTGGTCAGACTTCCCTAGTGGGGGGGAGGGGTGTGACTCTGTATGCATCCCTCACATTAGCATACAGAAAGTCAATTGTCCTGTTGTTCCTTGTTGGACAATCCACAGCCTGGTAAAAAGCAGCCAAAGTAGAGTCCAAAGTAGCATGGTTAAATTCCCCAGAAATGATGATAAATGCTTCAGGGTGCTGTGTCTGCAGCTTTGCTGTGACAGAGTGAATCCTCTCACATGCAGCAGCTGTGGCTGCCCTCGGAGGAATGTAAACACAGATGGCGATCACGTGACTGAACTCCCTCGGCAGATAATATGGCCGCAGGCTAACGGCTAGCAGCTCCAAGTCCGGGCAACATAAAACTGTCTTTACGGAGATATGTCCCGGGTTACACCAGTGGTTGTTAACATAAATGATGAGTCCCCCACCTTTGCTTTTCCCACATGTGTTAGTGTCTCTGTCGGCTCTCACAGCAGTGAATCCCCGCAGGTCCACGTTAGCATCTGGTACAAGGTGTGTTAGCCATGTCTCCGTAAAGATAAATAAGCTGCTCTCCTGGTAAATCCGCTGGTTGTTCAGTGCGGATAGCTCGTCAACTTTATTCAGCAGCGAGTTCACATTCCCCATGATAACAGAGGGAATGGATGGTTTGTAGCGACGCTGATTGTCCGCTAGCCTAGCCTTTAGCTTAGCTCCAGCCTTGCAGCCCCTGGGTTTCCTCCTCAGCTCGGCTGGGATGGGGTGTCGTATCCCAGCTTGTCCCATTGTTTTCAGGATCAGCAGCTCCTCTCTCAAATAAGTGAGAAAACTGGCTCCTGGTTGCGTGTTAAAGTTAACTATATCTTACAATGAAAAGTTCTGGATACATCATACACACCATCAACATTTACACTTTGAATTTGTTTTGCAGAAATTTACGAGATATCAGTCTAATTATGTGTTATAAAACAAGATCTTGGCAGCTGAGGAGTATTTAAGAATTTTCCCAATTTGGGGTAAAAAACATGAATCTGGCAACCTGGTCATTGACTGTTTTGTTGTCTTGTTTGTTGCTCCTCCCCTGAGCATGTGGCAGCCTGATTCCTGCCCCGGTTGGCTTTTCTTGTACCTCTTTTCGACCAACCATCAGGGATCGGTTTCTTGAACCGGTTCTGTTCAGGATTCTTTGAACCTTGGTGCCAGCTAGTGAACCAGCTCACGTTTTCACCAGTATTGAATGGAACTGTTGTGATCAAGGATGCATCATGAATGGAGGGTGTCTCAGAATTCACAACAGGAGTAAACAGTATTAGCAAGATAGCAGAGATGGCGCATTGATTACTTCCAAGCTTTGGTTCTGTTTTTACAGATATTTGTTTTGGTCCATTTTTTCTGAAGATGTATCCTATTCTGTTGCATTCTCCATTCCTGTGCTCTGCTTCCTCTCCAAACTAATGACACACCCACTGATGTCATCACGGTTCATGCTGGGAAAACCAGCTGTATTTTGGTTCCAGCTGAAAACCAAGGATTCAGGTTCCGACCTGATTTACTTTTGGTCGAAATGCTCTGGGGTGGGTTTCCTGAAAGCCTCTTTAGACTAAGAGTGTCTTTAATTACGTCTTAAGATCCATCGTTAAGCTAACGTGGTTTTCCCGAACAACAACATAGTCAAAGTAGTCCTTTAGTTTGCTCTTAACTTATGATGGACCTGGATCACTGTTTCACAACAAAGAGCATCTCCTCACAGCCGAATTCACAGAACGCGTTGCGCCTCCGAGGGACTCTCACAGTCAGTGGGCGGAGACTGGCATTGAATCTGCTGCCGGGGTTCAATTACTTTTCTTGTACATTGCAAGTTAATTATTAAATAAATATCCACAAACATTGAGTATATTTCAATATGTTATGGAATTATGTATGGATATCGGAATGTCACATTGATATTGCCACATTTTAATCAAATTTAACTCCATTAGGCAGGAGGTTATTGAATTTAGTGTCCTACATGGGACACATTTCTGCACATTTGTGTGTGTGTGTGTGTGTGTGTGTGTGTGTGTGTGTGTGTGTGTGAGAGAGAGAGAGAGAGAGTGAGGTTTTGATCTGTCTGTACCGAAGGAGGTTGAATTGACAAAGTATGATGTAGGAATGTAGTGCCCTGCCGCTGAAGAGATTCTGCGTCAAACAGTCACTGACACATTGCCAAACATATACCTCTATCATTTATAAAAGGGAGAACATTGCCAGCTTGGCATTGTTTGGGTAACAGTGAAATGAGCAGGTACAGGCAAAACATTTTACTTAGTTATTTGGTTTATTATTTGCTCATTTTTTCATATGAACATTTGTTCATTTAATTAAAAACACACTTGGAATAAAAAATTTTATTGTCCAAAAATGTAAAATAGTTTCAATTATTAATTACCACATAATATATGTAATGTTTAACAATATAATATATTAACATAATTTAATGCTTTATATTTCACTGGTTTTTGGTTAAAAATGAACACCATGTGACCTCATTCAGTGCGTTTACATGCACATCCAAATCGAGCTACTGTCGGTAATCGAGCTAAGGGTCCCAGCAGGGGTGCCAGAGAAATCCAATCCTACATGCACACAAGGAAATCGAGCTATTGTGTGAGGTACATTGTGCACCCGAGCCACAGGTGGCGCTACACGCCTCATCGTGTTGGTACTCTTCCGGTTGTTGTCATGAAGAAGAGCTATTCAAGAGTATAAACAAAGTTATCAGTTCCGTGTTCACAAGAAGAACGACGATGAGGACAGCAACATCGAGAGAGAGAAGATGGACAACAACGAAGCAGCTCAGCACTTGCTGAACATTCTGTACACCATCGCGTTGTCATGCTGACCGAGGCTGTTGTGTTTCCCGCTTGTGGTCTCGTCACTCGTCACTTCCGGAAGGGGCATTGCAGAAGTAAGTAGCTCGACTACGTAGCTCGATAGGGTTTACATGCACTAAGTAGCTCAGCTACAATCGCATAATCTAGGTCGTGTAGCTCGATTACGAGAAATCCAGTTCGGTTCGATTTCAGCCGAGCTAAGGTGTTTCCATGGCATTTAGAACTTCGATTTCAGTTGAGCTACGGCACAAATTCGATTTTCTCTATGTGCATGTAAACGCACTGATTGACTGGATTTAGCAACTACTAATGCCTTTAGCAACGACAATACGAATGCCTTTAGCTACTACAACCCCAATTCCAAAAAAGTTGGGATGCCATGTAAACTGTAAATAAAAACAGAATGGGATAATTTGCAAATCATGGAAACCCTATATTTCATTGAAAATAGTACAAAGACAACATATCAAATGTTGAAACTGAGAAATTTTATTGTTTTTAAAAAATATATATGCTCATTTTGAATTTGATGTCAGCAACATGTTTCAGAAAAGTTGGGACAGGGCAACAAAAGACTGAAAAAGTTGTGTAATGCTAAAAAATATTTGGTTAATTGGCAACAGGTCAGTAACTTGACTGGATAAAAATAAAAGAGCATTGCTGAGAGGTTGAGTCTCTCAGAAGTAAAGATGGGGAGGGGTTCACCACTCTGTGAAAGACTGCGGGGGCAAACAGTGCAACAATTTAAGAATAACGTTCCTCAATGTAAAATTGCAAAGAATTTAGGGATCACATCATCTATGGTATATAACATCATTAAAAGATTCAGAGAATCTGGAGAAATCTCTGTATGCAAGAGACAAGGCTGAAAACTGACACTGGATGCCTGTGATCTTCAGGCTCTCAGGAGACACTGCATTAAAAGCAGACACGTGTCTGTAGTGGAAATCACTGTATGGGCTCAGAACACTTCAGAAAACCATCGTCTGTGAAAACAGTTCATTACTGCATCCACAAATGCAAGTTAAACCAAGATATAAACAATATCCAGAAACACCACCACCTTCTCTGGGCCTGAGCTCTTTTACGATGGACTGAGGCAAAGTGGAAAACTGTCCCCAAGGTCTGACGAATCAAAAGTATAAATTCTTTTTAGAACTCATGGACACCACGTCCTCCAGGCTAAAGAGGAGAGGGACCATCCGGCTTGTTATCAGTGCACAGTTCAAAAGCCAGCATCTGTGATGGTATGAGGGGGCATTAGTGCACATTACATGGGGAGCTTGTACATCTGGGAAGGCATCATTAATGCTGAATGATATATACACGTTTCAGAGCAATATGCTGCCATCCAGACTAAATCTTTTTCAGGGAAGGCCTTCCTTCTTTCAGCAAGACAATGCCAAACTGCTTTCTGCACATATTAAAACTGCATGGCTCCGTAGTAAAAGAGTCTTGGTGCTAAACTGGCCTGCCTGCAGTCCAGACCTGTCTGCTATTAAAAACATTTATTGCATTATGAAGCACAAAATATGACAAAGGAGACCCCGAACTGTTGAGCAAATGAAATTGTGTATCAGGCAAGAATGGGACAACATTTCTCTTTCAAAGCTACAGCAATTGGTCTCCTCAGTTCCCAAACGTTTACAGAGTGTTGTGAAAAGTAGAGGTGATGCAACACTGTGGTAAACACACCCCTGTCCCAACTTTTTTGACACGTGTTGCTGACATCAAATTCAAAATGAGCATACATTTTTCGTAAAACAATAACATTTCTCAGTTTCAACATTTGACATGCTGTCTTCATACTATTTTCAATAAAATATAGGGTTTCCATGATTTGCAAATCATCGCATTCTCTTTTTATTTGTTTTATACAGTGTCCCAACTTTTCTGGAACTGGGGTTGTACTAATGCCTATATCAGGGACACGCATTGCAAAGATGCTCTTCATAATGTTGCTCTTAAGACTCCTGCTTACAAGTAAGTTCGGGAAAACCACGTACAGAGAAAATGTTCGTTGCTTAAAGGGCTCTAAAATAGGTTTCTGTAATAAAACGACAAACACCACTGATCACTTTCATGATAGAACTAACCACCAACAGAACGAAATCAGTAGATTTGTCTTTGTGCGAAGTTGCCAAGCGCCAAGCCGCTGTCAGTGGCCGCCATATTTGCCGTGACGTCACATGCAGAATGACTGCTTGGCCTTCAAGGCAGCTATGGCCGACGAAACAGAGCGATTTTCTGACCAGTCTTCAGAAACTGAGGCCCTTTTCTTCAGAAAGAAAAGAATAAACTACCAGTACAAATGAAGTGACATGTGAAAAACTAAACATTGAGACAGAATTTTTACATGGAAACACAAAGGCAATCAAGAAAACATTTTTTCCTCTGACAAGAACATTATTCAACCACATAAAACATGATCAAGATGAAAACAATTTTAAACTGTCGGTCAATCTGACAACGCAAATACAGAGGCACACAATTATCAGTTTTTTTTTACTGATAATTGTGTGCCTCTGTATTTGCGTTGTCAGATTGACCGACAGTTTAAAATTGTTTTAAACTACAATTATCAGTCCCCTCCTAGAACTGCCACCTTATTGTGGTGGAGGGGTTTGTGTGCTTGAATGATCCTAGGAGCTATGTTGTCGGGGGCATTATGCCCCTGTTAGGGTTTCCCAAGGCAGACAGGTCCTAGGTGACAGGCCAGACCAAGAGCAGTTCACCAAAAAAACCCCTATGGAGAAAAAATCCAGGACCGTGACGTCGCCCGGTAGGACGCAGCCGGGGCCCCACCCTGGAGCCAGGCCTGGGGTTGGGGCTCGTATGCGAGCGCTTGGTGGTCGGGCCTTTGCCCATGGGGCCCGGCCGGGCTCAGCCCGAAGAGGCGACGTGGGCCCGACCTCCTGTGGGTTCACCACCCACAGAGGTAGCAGTAGGGGTTTGGTGCAGTGTGGATTGGGTGGCAGTCGAAGGCAGGGGCCTCGACGACCTGATCCCCGGACACAGCGGCTGGCTGTTGGGACATGGAATGTCACTTCGCTGGGGGGAAGGAGCCTGAGCTTGTGCGGGAGGTTGAGAGGTACCAGCTAGAGATAGTCGGGCTCACCTCCACGCACAGCTTGGGCTCTGGAACCCAGCTCCTCGAGAGGGGCTGGACTTTCCACTTCTCTGGAGTCGCCCGTGGTGAGCGGCGGCGGGCTGGTGTGGGCTTCCTTATAGCTCCCCAGCTCAGCCGCCATGTGTTGGAGTTTACCCCAGTGAACGAAAGGGTCGCCTCTCTGCGCCTTCGGATTGGGGAGAGGGCTCTTGCTGTTGTTTGTGCCTACGGGCCAAATAGCAGTATAGAGTATCCGGCCTTCTTGGAGTCCCTGGGAGAGGTACTGAGGGGTGCTCAGACTGGGGACTCCATTGTGCTACTGGGGGACTTCAATGCTCACGTGGGCGATGACAGCGACACCTGGAGGGGCGTGGTTGGGAGGAACGGCCTCCCCGATCTGAACCCGAGTGGTGTTTTGTTATTGGACTTCTGTGCTAGTCACAGTTTGTCCATAACGAACACCATGTTCGAGCATAGGGGTGTCCATAAGTGCACGTGGCACCAGGACACCTTAGGTCGGAGGTCGATGATCGACTTTGTAGTCGTGTCATCTGATCTCCGACCCTATGTCTTGGACACTCGGGTGAAGAGAGGGGCTGAGTTGTCAACTGATCACCACCTGGTGGTGAGTTGGATCCGCTGGCGGAGGAGGAAGCTGGACAGACCTGGCAGGCCCAAACGTATGGTGAGGGTCTGCTGGGAACGTCTGGCCGAGCACTCTGTTGGGGAGGTCTTTAACTCCCACCTCCGGGAGAGCTTTTCCCAGCTTCCGAGGGAGGCGGGGGACATTGAGTCTGAGTGGACCATGTTCTCTACCTCCATTGTGGACGCAGCTGTTCGGAGCTGTGGCCGCAAGGTCTCCGGTGCCTGTCGTGGCGGCAATCCCCGAACCCGGTGGTGGACACCGGAAGTAAGGGAGGCCGTCAAGCTGAAGAAGGAGTCCTATCGGGCCATGTTGACCTCCGGGACTCCTGAGGCAGCCGACGGGTATCGGCAGGCCAGGCGTGCTGCAGCTCGGGCAGTTGCGGAGGCAAAAACTCGGAACTGGGAGGAGTTCGGGGAGGCCATGGAGAAGGACTGTCGGTCGGCCTCGAAGAAATTCTGGCAAACCGTCCGGCGCCTCAGGAGGGGGAAGCAGTACTCTGCCAACACTGTTTACAGTGCGGGTGGGGAGCTGTTGACCTCGACTGGGGACATTGTCGGGCGGTGGAAGGAATACTTTGAGGATCTCCTCAATCCCACCGTCATGTCTTCCACTGAGGAGACTGAGGCTGATGACTCAGAGGTGGACTCGTCCATTACCCAAGCCGAAGTCACTGAGGTGGTTTGCAAGCTCCTCGGTGGCAAGGCACCGGGGGTGGATGAGATCCGCCCTGAGTATCTCAAGTCTCTGGATGTTGTGGGGCTGTCTTGGTTGACACGCCTCTGCAACATCGCGTGGCGGTCGGGGACAGTGCCTCTGGAGTGGCAGACTGGGGTGGTGGTCCCTCTTTTTAAGAAAGGGGACCGGAGAGTGTGCTCCAATTATAGGGGAATCACACTTCTCAGCCTCCCAGGGAAAGTTTACTCCAGGGTACTGGAGAGGAGAATTCGACCAATAGTCGAACCTCGGATCCAGGAGGAACAATGCGGTTTTCGTCCTGGTCGCGGAACACTGGACCAGCTCTATACCCTTCATAGGGTGCTCGAGGGTTCATGGGAGTTTGCCCAACCAGTCCACATGTGCTTTGTGGATCTGGAGAAGGCATTCGACCGTGTCCCCCGTGGTATTCTGTGGGGGGTGCTTCGGGAGTATGGGGTTCGGGGCTCTTTGCTAAGGGCTGTCCGGTCCCTGTACGAACGGAGCAGGAGTCTGGTTCGCATTGCCGGCAGTAAGTCAGACCTGTTCCCAGTGCATGTTGGACTCCGTCAGGGCTGCCCTTTGTCACCGGTTCTGTTCATAATTTTTATGGACAGAATTTCTAGGCGCAGCCAGGGGCCGGAAGGAATCCTGTTTGGGAACCACAGGATTTCATCTCTGCTTTTTGCGGATGATGTTGTCCTGTTGGCTTCTTCAAACCAGGACCTTCAGCATGCACTGGGGCGGTTTGCAGTCGAGTGTGAAGCGGCTGGGATGAGAATCAGCACCTCCAAGTCCGAGGCCATGGTTCTCGACCGGAAAAGGGTGGCTTGCCCTCTCCAGGTTGGTGGAGAAGTCCTGCCTCAAGTGGAGGAGTTTAAGTATCTCGGGATCTTGTTCACGAGTGAGGGAAGGATGGAGCGTGAGATCGACAGGCGGATCGGTGCAGCCTCCGCAGTGATGCGGTCGCTTTACCGGTCCGTCGTGGTGAAGAAGGAGCTGAGCCAAAAGGCGAAGCTCTCAATTTACCGGTCGATCTACGTTCCGACTCTCACCTATGGTCATGAGCTTTGGGTAATGACAGAAAGAACAAGATCGCGGATACAAGCGGCTGAAATGAGTTTCCTTCGCAGGGTGGCTGGGCGCTCCCTTAGAGATAGGGTGAGAAGCACAGTCACTCGGGAGGAGCTCGGAGTAGAGCCGCTGCTCCTCCACATCGAGAGGAACCAGCTGAGGTGGCTCGGGCATCTTTTTCGGATGCCTCCTGGACGCCTCCCTGGGGAGGTGTTCCAGGCATGTCCCCCCGGGAGGAGGCCCCGGGGAAGACCCAGGACACGCTGGAGGGACTATGTCTCTCGGCTGGCCTGGGAACGCCTCGGTGTTCTTCCCGAGGAGCTGGCCGAGGTGTCTGGGGAAAGGGAAGTTTGGGCTTCCATGCTTAGACTGCTGCCTCCGCGACCCGGTCCTGGATAAGCGGAAGAAGACGAGACGAGATGAGACAATTATCAGTTTTCAGTCCACATAAAACCGAGAGACATGAGCATGGACAGCAGCGTCCTTGTCCGGCTTGTCACATGCCGCGCTGAGAGGCTCTCTGGCCCGGTCGTCCGCAGGCAGGAACTCCATGTCGTCTGGGATTTCTTCCCCTCGACAGATATTGCTATTGCTATTATTAAATATCTCATTACAAGATGGAGATCTACACCGAAAAATCATCAATCAACAAGTAATCAAACTAGCATGCCAACATGCTAATGCCAACCTAGGAGGAGTAGTGGATCCAATAAACATGTCGGAATAAGGCAGAATAAATAAACTTAAGAAGAACAAAGGCAAGCACACTAATTAGGGTGACCAGATTTCTCGAGTCTAAAACCGGGACACTTTGCGGGTGACCGTGATACTCGTGCATGCACACGTGTTTTGATGTAAACATAGGGAATAGGCCAATAGCCTACATTTCAAATGATTTATTTCACCTTTGTGAAAACGCCAAGAAAATGCATTGCTTGCATATTAACATCAACATTTTATGCGATGAACTTTTTTTTAAACAATAGGCTATGCATTGTAACAGGAACGAGCGCATGAGCCTAATCGTTGTCACCTCCGAACCTTTACCCAAAATGCCTCTGTTTAATCTTAACCACTGTCGGCTATTAACTAGTTTGAAAACGTGAACCCTGAGTTGACGACAGCATCAAACAAGTCAAGACAATCTGTGATACAGATTAAAGACAGATGAAACAGATGAAAGACAACAAAAAATGTTTCAGAAACACAACCCACCCTAAAGAAGATGCCATTTTATTGCATATATTTACATGATGAGTGAATTTGCTCCAGTAGCGCTTTATTGCCCGAGAGCCTGCTGTGAAACTACGAATAGGTATTGTTGAAATTGGCCCGGGCAATGAGCAAGACTTTGAGAGGAGGCACGGTCATGCGATTCCTCTCGTCAGTCAGGTGTTACTCATGAGTGAAAATATTCGCTCAACTGGAGCACTGGCGCCAGGTAGGCACATGGCAAACTGGCAAAGCTGGCTGACATTGCTGTAAGGAATCTCCCTACTCTTGAAGTGCGCGAACATCTCCGCCCAGCCCTCATCTGTTCGGCATTGCCGCTAGCGAAAAAACCCATTATAACGCGGCCTCTATATTGCAAGATGGTACAAATAGATACATTGTAAAGTTGACTGCGCACACACACTCATTGATGCTGAATTGCTAGAAGCTTTATTGGCATCTCGTCGGCTATATATAATCGCTGTAACCGGGACAGTTTGTTAGTCTTTGGTGTAAACCGAGACATTTCAGCATCCCGACGGACCTTTGTCGGGACTGAGGACATGCGACTCAAAATCGGGACTGTCCCGGTCAAACCGGGACGTCTGGTCACGTTAACACTAATAAAACATTTGAGGAGAAAGCTAAAAACCTGTAATTTGCTAACGCTGAGCAAAAACATGGCTGAATCCTGAATGACTCCTATTTGTATAAATAGGGGACTACATAGGTGGCAAAATGTAGTTTTTTTCCTGCCATGGAAGTGCACTTGTATAGTGAGGAGAAAGCAATTTGCGTTACAACCGTGAATGAGGATTCAAAATGGTGGCTCGGCTCGGTTTTCCCTTTCGGGCACTCTCATTTTCTGTTAGAATTTGGTATTCTCTACATCTCTCTCTCACCCAATCACTATCCCCACTAATACACATTGTCACCCAGTGTCATGTTTTAAAAGAAGGATTTCACATGTCTGTCAAACAGAGGCCCAGCTGTCATTGGGAGTCCACATGTCCCGTGTCCGGCGCACTTGTTTTGCCCACTCTTCGCGTCTGATGGGATCCTTGGGAAAGGTATACAGACTATACCCGGCTTCCCTGGTGTTTGAGCAAAATCCAGCCACACAACGAGCAGGCATATTCACCAAAATAAACCACTCAGATGCAAAAATAATCACTTGCAAAGCACTGGTGAACAACGAGAAGTTGAGAAAATGTCTGTCAGCGGTTCTGCATGTGACGTCATATCCGCCTTCTTCCTCGGCCGTGGGTTGGCTCGCTATGATATCGATTTGTCTGCGTGGTGGGCCATTCAAAACGATGTTTGTTACTATTCTGTCACGCGATGTGTGAAGTAAATATGTCATTTTATTCAACTCAATATGGCTGAAATTAACAACTTAACATGTTTTTTGCTGTCAGGTGCACTTTAAGAGTGTCTTTAAACTCACTCTTTAGCCCTAAACTGCAATGTTATTGAGAAACCGACCCCTGAACGGTTCAAAATTTGGTGCGTGAACAAAAACAGAACCCGTTCCCTGTTGGTAAAAAATGGGTATTAGTGTGCTTGCCATTTATTTTTGATCACTAGATGCAATAATAACAACTCTATCCTTGACTTGCAAGTGATGTCAAGGCAAAATAGAAACCCAGATGTCGGCCATGTTGGTGGAGATACAAATGCATTCCATATAAACCATAATCACGCGTGCGCAACTCTCTTTGTTTTTCCACTGCTTTAAGCGTTCTTTTAGGGATGCCATATCTTTGTGCTGTATATGGTCGTGGTCACAACAGTACTCGTGACTGTGGCATGTTCCGATTTTTTAGAATTCCGTCTGTGATTCGGAAAGAGGGAGAGGAAACTGAGGCCTAGTATGGAGAGGAGACGAGCATGGCTGAACAATATCGGCAGGGCTGATCTAAATATGTTGTGTTTTTATTTTTAGACAGTATGTGTTTAGCAAAACACATACTGTCTAAAAATAAAAACACAACATATTTAGATCAGTATTATTTTTTCCCCTCTTCAGTATTATTTGATATTTTGTTTTTAATAATAAAAAATATCATAATGATTATGTTCACTGTATTGTTAATATTATTAGTGTTTTATTATTTATTGTTAATATTTAATTTAATGTTAATTTATTATTATTTATTGTTAATATTATTAGTGTATTATTAGTGTAATTATTATTGTTGTTATTATTATGTATTCAATTATTTATTTGGCATGTGGTGCTTTTTGTATTGTCTAGGACATACATAAGATGAGCATATTATAGCAGCAAAATAGAAGCACAATCATTTGAATGCAGCAAAAGTTTTGCTGCATTCAAATGATTGTGCTTCTATTTTGCTGCTATAATATGCTCATCTTATGTATGTTCTAGACAATACAAAAAGCACCACATGCCAAATAAATAATTGAATACATAATAATAACAATAATAATAAATGCTTCCAATGTTATAGTGTTGTTTGTATTTGGTTGCATTCACTGCATGAATATATTTGATTGACAATTTGACTGACAGTGTTTTGGCATATTTAACATTTATCCTCCAAAATAAATCAACTGTTTTGGTTTAAGATTGTGCAAGCCTTCAAATTTTCTCACTGAACATTTCTCCTTCACATTTTTCACCTGTAGGCATGTGACAAGATTTAACATGATATTGCTCAACCTACCTCTGTAAAGTCAGCTAACAACTTATTAAAATGCGCCAGAATTCAGCAAATAACATGTATGATAATAAAAAGCTTCTGGGAGAGGACCCCCAGACCCCCCACTAATCATTTCCTTCAAACCAATGTACAACAACCTGTACAATCTGTTACATTGGCCAACCAATCTACATTCAAACTGCCATAATGTGTAGGGGGGCACTACAAGACACACATAGGCCTACAACACACAGATAAGGTGTATATCTCTGTGCAATATGATATGGTTATCAAATTAGAGGGTTATTTTCCAAAAAGTATATTGGGGCAGGGCGGCGGGGACAGGGGCGGGTACGAGGCAGAGCCCCCCCCCCCCACATAACCAATCCCAATTTAACCCCTGCACACACATATTCAACCCACATGACATCCTGTCATGTCAGTGGTAAATAGCTCATGAGAGCACCAGACATCACAGGTGTGCTCTATTCCTACTCTTTATTTATTAGTAGGCCTAAGCTAACGGTTGCAGGGATGAAGGAGTGATGTTTTTTTGTCTTAGCTGAGTAATGTCACCGCCCTGAGGGCATCAGAGTATATTCCTCGCACAACACATGTTGGGGGTGGGGTTGGTTTGCTGGCAGCTTTGTTCCCCCCCAGTTCAAAAAACGTATCTGCGCCCCTGCACCAGCGCTCGAAACTAACGGTGTCCCGACGTCCCGGGGACCATAAAAAATGTCATCGGGACACAAAATTATCATATCTGGGACAATGGAAAAAAATAGATCTAGAAAAAAAGTTCTACATTAATATTGTTTACAAAGCCGTAAACCATACGTAGACATTCACCTAATTTGTCAATTTTAATTTTAAAACGTTAACAGCGAAAAATACATTAGTAGCTACACTTTCGATGCACCTGCATCCGTAGGCTACAGAGCAGCGCATTCTGTTCTAGAATCTTCGGCCGGAGTCCACATTATATGGACTTGGAATGGAATTGCTAGCGCACACGCTGCGCCGACTCTTGCCAGAACAAAAATGCTGAAGTGGTTGAAGCGGACCAACCGCGGGGAAGAAACTGAAAGCCCAGACATAACGTCTCCGGGACCTTCAGGATCCAAAGTGTCATCGCCTGTCAATGTGGTAAGTTATTTGTGATTATTAGGTTATGACTTATGATGCTATGGTTAGGTAGGAACTACTGTGGATAGGGCTGGTCTGCAGGCAACGCTAGCAACTGAATGAACTTAATGAACACTGTTAGACACGTTATAAAATACAACAGGAATGATGCGGATGATATTGACGGAAGATACCGTTCAACAGAATAAGTGAGTTTTCTTGGTGTCTTTCTAGTTCAGAAAGTTTAGTCAGTCAGCAGCACAACTAGGCTCGGACCTGGCACTATGCTGATGTTGCTAACATTTGCACCCACGTTTCGGCAGCGAAAGTTCATAAAAATGGATAACGGAAAGTTCATAAAAATGGATAACGGTAATGGATAACGGAAAGTTCATACAAATGGATAACGGTAATGGTGAAAATTATAAGTTGGCCTTATAAGTGCCAACAGATATTCAAGGTATAAGTAGATGAAATGAACATAAAAGGGGTCTTATTTTCAACTAAAGTGTACTGCAGATGTAGGGAGTTGAAACATTTTCTGAATGAGCTAGTTAGCCCCTTTAAATAAACGGGTATCTATTCATACAGTGAGATCGCCAAAGTTTAATAAACTGAAAATGCAATAACTGTAATTTTGAAGTAGATGATGTATAGGACATGTGTCACTTGTGTTTTGTGACTTATTGTAAAAATGATATAAAGGATTCAAAATCGCATAGTTACAAATATAATAGTAACTTCATATGATAATATTAACCACTGGTTATTTCAGAGAGGAAAAAAAATGGGGACACACTTGCTTCCATTCGGGACAATACAACACAGAATTCGGGACCACTGGGGGACACAAAGAAAAAAAGTTAATTTCGAGCCCTGCCCTGCACCACACTCGACCTGATTGCCCCCTTAGATCACGGAATCCTAAATTCAAATCACAGCCTTGGATGAATGATTCTATCAGAGGGGCTAGACAGGAATGTAGGAAGGCTGAACGCAGATGGAAGAGAGACAGACTTCATGTATCACTGGAATTATTTAAGACACGCCTATTCAGTTTTCAAGAACTGGCTAGATCTGCAAAGGCTGACTATTTTTCTGGGTTAATTTAAAAAAAAAAATCAGCATAAACCTGCTTTTTTATTTAAAACTATAGACTCAGTTTTGAATCCTAGCCCCTGCAATGGTCCTGTAGCATCATATAAGATCTATGATGATTTCCTTACATTTTTTATAAGTAAGGTTGAAAATATTAGAGCTAACATCACTATAACTGGGACCAGGCCCTCTCTCTTTAAGTCCGTTGACACAGTTTTTGAACATTTTGACTTAATTTCTTTGTCAAACTTATCTCATATCATCTCTCAGATGAAATGCTCTACTTCTGCATTGGATGTACTTCCATCTTGGTTTTTTAAAGAGGTCTTTGATACAATCAGCAATGATGTTCTAGCTATAATAAACTCCAGTCTAACCATTGGTACAGTTCCTGACTACTTTAAACAGGCTATAGTCCAACCTCTTTTAAAGAAACAAAATCTGGATGCAAAGATACTGAGTAACTACCGTCCCATTTCTAAATTACCATTTCTAGGAAAGGTGTTAGAAAAAGTTGTCTCCATCCAACTCTCATCTTTTTTACATAATAACAAGATCTATGAGACTTTCCAATCAGGTTTTAGGGCTTTTCATAGCACTGAGACTGCTCTTCTGAAGGTGACAAATGACTTGTTACTAAATGCTGACTCTGGGAACTCATCTCATCTCATCTCATTATCTCTAGCCGCTTTATCCTTCTACAGGGTCGCAGGCAACCTGGAGCCTATCCCAGCTGACTATGGGCGAAAGGCGGGGTACACCCTGGACAAGTCGCCAGGTCATCACAGGGCTGACACATAGACACAGACAACCATTCACACTCACATTCACACCTACGGTCAATTTAGAGTCACCAGTTAACCTAACCTGCATGTCTTTGGACTGTGGGGGAAACCGGAGCACCCGGAGGAAACCCACGCGGACACGGGGAGAACATGCAAACTCCACACAGAAAGGCCCTCGCCGGCCCCGGGGCTCGAACCCAGGACCTTCTTGCTGTGAGGCGACAGCGCTAACCACTACACCACCGTGCCGCCCCTACTACAAGACTTGATTATTGTAATGCACTGTATACTGGAGTCAGTGAATCTTCCCTTTCCCGTTTACAGCTGGTTCAGAATGCAGCTGCCAGACTGCTCACTGGTACAAGAAAAAGGGAACATATTACTCCCATCCTGGAGGCTTTGCACTGGCTCCCTGTTAAATACAGAGTATTGTACAAAGTGGCACTGACTGTTTTTAAAGCCTTAAATGGTCTAGCACCACTGTATGTTGTGGACATGCTATGTCCATACACCTAAATACGATCCTTAAGATCTGCTTCACAGGCACTTCTTAATACTCCACGATCCCGTTTGACACAGAAAGGGGACCGTGCATTCAGTGTGTTTGCTCCAAAGTTATGGAACAGTCTACCAAGCGAACCGAAGTCTGCAACATCTCTAAATAGTTTTAAATCTTTACTTAAAACACATCTATTCCGCCTTGCATTTTGACTGCCTCTGATTCTGTATGTGATTTCTGGTCGGAGGTCTCTCCTTTCTCTTGTATTGTATTTTCTGTCAGTGTTGCTGTTATTGTCTTTGGTTGTTCTCTGTGTAGCTTTTGGCTAAAATTCAATGTGTCTTGTATTTTATTTTATTTTTGATTTTATGTCAATTTTAATTTATTTCATACACTGACTGTTAAGCACTTTGGTTGTAAATGTGCTATATAAATAAATTTTACTTACTTACTAATTTTGTGCAAGAGAATACACATTCACCTGTTCATACGTCATGTTCAGGAACAAACTAACAATGGTGCTGAAATGCCTGGAGGGAACGCCCCTAGGATTGTCTGCTTTGCTTATACAGACTTCTCGTGCAGTGGGAAAAAATGCACTGCTATGTGTTCCATATGTAGAAGAACTATCGAGGAGATGACGGGGACAACCTCGAACTTCAATCATCATTTGCCAAGACTCCACGCAGAGAAGGAAGTGACATGCTACCGTATGTTCATTGCCCTGCTGATAGTGGGTGGGGCTTGCTTGCTGAGCGATGAACTAGCTAGCGTTAACCCTCTCTCATGTTATTTGCCCTGTTGATAGTGGGCGGGACTTGCTGAGTGATGAACAAGCTTTTTATCTGTAGCCTGTTAACTAAAATGGGGCCGTCGAGCAGGAATGTTAGTCCGACACAGTAGCAGAGACGCTTTCACATAAAGGCAGCAACAGCCACCGTCAAATTGTGCGGTTGGAGTCTTGTTCTCGGACTTGACTCTGACTCGACTCGAAATTTTCTTTCATGACTTGGACTTGACTCGGACTTGAACACTAGGGACTCAAGACTGGACTCAGACTCGAGGTTTAGTGACTCGACTACAACACTGCACAAGAGTCATTAAAACTTGAATTTGAAATACAAAATCCTCAAATGCTGGAAGCAAGAAGTTGAAAAAGTTGTGATCCTACTTATTGTCATTGGAGCTTTAGGCATAGTTACAAATAATGCAAGAAGAAACCTTGAAAAAATAGGAATCAATCTGGGTGGGGATGTGTCACAGAAAACCTGTTTGCTTGGAACGGCTCGTGTACTTCAAAAAGTCCTGGATATTAAATGAACATGAATCAAGAAGAGAAGAATGAAGAAATTTAATTTGAAGACAAGACTGGACTAAACAAAGACAAGATTAGACTTAGAGAAGAGTAGCTTGTTAGCTTAGGTTACGGGCAGTGGCCCGATGAAAAGACTGATGAGCCAGTTAAAACATCAAATACTGTGTGTAAAAACTCATCTCATCTCATTATCTCTAGCCGCTTTATCCTGTTCTACAGGGTCGCAGGCAAGCTGGAGCCTATCCCAGCTGACTACGGGTGAAAGGCAGGGTACACCCTGGACAAGTCACCAGGTCATCACAGGGCTGAACGTGCTGCTTAGCTGTTATAGCCAATGAAAAAATTTGGTCATGTCATATTATGTGTCCAATCAAATTCTGCCAATTTTCGTGCTAATTCATTGAAAAACAGAGTAGCTATAAAAGAAAAAAAACTATGTAAGGTAAATGAAAAATATGACAAGCATGGTTTTGTAAACAGGGTGGTGTAGTGGTTAGCACTGTTGCCTCGCAGCAAGAAGGTCCGGGTTCAAGCCCTGCGGCCGGCAAGGGCCTTTCTGTGCGGAGTTTGCATGTTCTCCCCGTGTCTGCGTGGGTTTCCTCCGGGTGCTCCGGTTTCAAGTCAAGTCAAGTCAGCTTTATTGTCAAATACGCTATACATGCTTGACATACAGCACAGATGAAATATCAATCCTCTCTGACCCACAGTGCAAACTGGCAATGCAATAAATAAAAATAGAATAATTGAAAAAACCAACAATATAAACACTCTAGATATGAACTAGACTAAACACTCAAACAATATAAACAGTATAAATAAACAGTATAAACACTAGATAAGAACAAGACAGACTAAACACTCAGACAATATAAACAGTATAAACACTCTAGATATTAACTAGACTAAACACTCATATACACACACAAATTGGTACAAATAACCAAACAGTCAAGGGCACTTGAGGTATAGCAGGTAAACATGAAACATGAAATAAGCAGAATAAACAAACTAGCAGCTGTTAAGGTGAGGTAGTGCAGAATAGTGCAAATGAGCGAGGTAAAGTGAGATGTGCGGTCCCTGAGTTCAGTGTGTTAATGAATGATGATTATATATATATATATATATATATATATATATATATATATATACACAGTGGTGCTTGAAAGTTTGTGAACCCTGTAGAATTTTCTATATTTCTGCATAAATATGACCTAAAACATCATCAGATTTTCACCCACGTCCTAAAAGTAGATAAAGAGAACCCAGTTCAACAAATGAGACAAAAATATTATACTTGGCCATTTATTTATTGAGGAAAATGATCCAATATTACATATCTGTGAGTGGCAAAAGTATGTGAACCTTTGCTTTCAGTATCTGGTGTGACCCCCTTGCGCAGCAATAACTGCAACTAAACGCTTCCGGTAACTGTTGATCAGTCCTGCACACCGGCTTGGAGGAATTTTAGCCCATTCCTCTGGACAGAACAGCTTCAACTCTGGGATGTTGGTTGGTTTCCTCACATGAACTGCTCGCTTCAGGTCCTTCCACAACATTTCCATTGGATTAAGGTCAGGACTTTGACTTGGCCATTCCAAAACATTAACTTTATTCTTCTTTAACCATTCTTTGGTAGAACGACTTGTGTGCTTAGGGTCGTTGTCTTGCTGCATGACCCACCTTCTCTTGAGATTCACTTCATGGACAGATGTCCTGACATTTTCCTTTAGAATTCGCTGGTATAATTCAGAATTCATTGTTCCATCAATGATGGCAAGCCGTCCTGGCCCAGATGCAGCAAAACAGGCCCAAACCATAATATTACCACCACCATGTTTCACAGATGGGATAAGGTTCTTATGCTGGAATGCAGTGTTTTCCTTTCTCCAGATATAATGCTTCTCATTTAAACCAAAAAGTTCTATTTTGGTCTCATCTGTCCACAAAACATTTTTCCGATAGCCTTCTGGCTTGTCCACGTGATCTTTAGCAAACTATAAATGAGCAACAGTGTTCTTTTTGGAGAGCAGTGGCTTTCTCCTTGCAACCCTGCCATGCACACCATTGTTGTTCAGTGTTCTCCTGATGGTGGACTCATGAACATTAACATTAGCCAGTGTGAGAGAGGCCTTCAATTGCTTAGAAGTTACCCTGGGGTCCTTTGTGACCTCGCTGACTATTACACGCCTTGTTGTTGGAGTGATCTTTGTTGGTCGACCACTCCTGGGGAGGGTAACAATGGTCTTGAATTTTCCTCCATTTGTACACAATCTGTCTGACTGTGGATTGGTGGAGTCCAAACTCTTTAGAGATGGTTTTGTAACCTTTTCCAGCCTCAACAATGCTTTTTCTGAGGTCCTCAGAAATCTCCTTTATTCGTGCCGTGATACACTTCCACAAACATGTGTTGTGAAGATCAGACTTTGATAGATCCCTGTTCTTTAAATAAAACAGGGTGCCCACTCACACCTGATTGTCATCCCATTGATTGAAAACACCTGATTCTAATTTCACCTTCAAATTAACTGCTAATCCTAGAGGTTCACATACTTTTGCCACTCACAGATATGTAATATTGGATCATTTTCCTCAATAAATAAATGACCAAGTAGAATATTTTTGTCTCATTTGTTTAACTGGGTTCTCTTTATATACTTTTAGGACTTGTGTGAAAATCTGATGATGTTTTAAGTTATATTTATGCAGAAACATAGAAAATTCTAAAGGGTTCACAAACTTTCAAGCACCACTGTATGTATATATATATATATATATATATATATATATATATATATATATATATATATATATAAAATGTGTGTGTGTTGGGGGGGAACTGTGAGGATGACATGTCAGATGCTGAAGGGGGGTGTGCGAGCAGAATCTGTGGCAGGGGGCAGAGGGGGGAGGAGGGGCAGAACAGGGAGGGAGTTGAGCCTCCTGACCGCCTGGTGAGTCTAAAGACATGCAGGTTAGGTTAACTGGTGGCTCTAAATTGACCGTAGGTGTGAATGGTTGTGTGTCTCTATTGCCGCTTTTCCACTACAAACGCGGCTGAGTCGGGCTGAGCCGTGCCGTGCTGAGTTGGGCTGAGTCGAGCTGAGCGGGGCTGTTGGAGTTGCATTTCGACTACAACCGCGCTGAACCGTGCTGGCTGGAAGTGGGTGGACACATTGGGTGGAGTTAGCGAAAGTGGGTGGATGTCACGTGATGTCGTTAAGCAGCGCAAACAGTGACATCAGTGAGCTTTTAAGCGGTAGTCTCACGACCCGAATAGTAAACAATAAACATGGAAGACATGGAGTCGTTAGTGTTGCTGGTCTTGGTGCTGTGGCTTGTTGTCACCGACAACGCCAACAGATACTGGCAAGAGCGTATAGATGAGGCGAGGCGCATAAGGCTTCATAATTCTCGTAATTCGTAATTCTCCTTCTTCCGGGTTTACGGTGTTTACAGATCCCAGCGTGCTCGCGGGGCGTGTGTGGGCATGTGAGGACACTCCTCCTCACCAATCAGTGCACAGGGGAGCGTCTGCTCACGCCCCCAACCTCACTCGGCTCGCTTTGGCTCGCTTCAGCCCTACTCCAAAACGGTGCGAGTTTTAGGGGCTAAGCAGGGCTGAAGCGAGCCGAGTCGTGCTGTTTTTTGGTAGTCGAAACGCGAGTCGTGTCGGGCTGAAGCGAGCTGAAGTGAGCTGAAAAAGGGTAGTGGAAAAGGGCCATTTGTGTCAGCCCTGCGATGATCTGGTGACTTGTCCAGGGTGTACCCTGCCTCTCACCCATAGTCAGCTGGGATAGGCTCCAGCTTGTCCACGACGCTGCACAGGATAAATGGTTACAGATGATGGATGGTTTTGTAGACCATAGCATGTTTTCTTTGGCGAGTCATAAACTGTAGAATGCATGAAGTCATAAAAATTCATGAGGTGGCCCGTTTCAAGACAAAACTCTCAAGCCATAAAGACAAGCATGCTGAGGGTTTTTTCCTTTCTTTTCAAAAGAAACCAACAGGATTTGGGAACATCTCAAAAAATGATCAAAAACATGTGCACTGTTCAGGACCAAACGCTTCATGAATCATACAAACTCACTCATCGCATTTCAAAATGCAAAAAGACTCGCACAGTTACAGAAGAGCTTATTTTCCTTGCTGCTGTCGACATGACCAGAGAAACCCTCAGCACAAATCTGGTGCTCATCAGCTGAAAAAAAAATCCTGATCTCTCATGACACCATACGGAGGAGAATCAGAGACATTATAAGTCCTATCAGGATACTGTACACTCCCCGACCATTTTATTAGCAACACCCACCCATACACCTGCTTGATGCGGTTCTTAAATCAGCCGATCCCTTGACATGTTCAAACATCAGAATGGGAAAAATTGTGATCTCAAAGTATGACTTCCTTTCACTGTGGCATGGGTGTTGGTTTGAGCCAGGTAGACTGGTTTATTTGAGTATTTCAGAAACTGCTGATCTCCTGGGGTTTCACACACAACAGTCTCTAGAGTTTACACAGACAGAATGGTGCCAAAACCCCCCCCCCAAAAAAAAACATTGAGTGAGCAATGACAGTTCTGTGGGTGGGAAAAAACGCCTTGTTGATAAGAGAGGAAAATGGACAGATTGGTTCGAGCTTTTTGGCCAGGAAGGATATAGTAAATCATAGCAACTCTTTACAAGTGTGGTGAGAAAAGCATCTCAGCATGCAACAGAAGAACAGAAGACCACATTGGGGTCCACTCCTGCAGCCAAGAACAGGAATCTTAGAATCAAGAACCTATTAAAGTGGCCAGTAAGTGTATGTCTGAGGATATAAAGCAGCAGAAGGTCATACACATTAAGGCATATGATTATTATCCACTCCTACGAGATGAATCAGATGTATCCGATCGTTCATCCTGATTTTGAGACACTTCTCAAAATGAAATCGCATCCTTGTCTTAGGCTACATCCACACGACAACGGCAACGAGATTTTTTTTTTTTAAATATCGCGTCCACATGAACAACGGATCAGTAAAATATCAGGTTCATATGGCAACGCAACGCTTGCTGAAAACGATGCAATACACATGCCACACCACTACGTGCGCTGTAAGACGGTCCCATCGGAGACACCAGAACAATAGAAGAAGTAAACGCATGCGCATAAACCCCTTTTTCTGTAGCATTTAGCATTTGCCACATAAAGTTTTGATTATTAATCAGTAACGTAAAACGAAAGACGCGGAAAGAGGAATGAATGGGGGTAGATGGAAGCCGGTACGCCAACATTCTGATATCCTCCAGAATTCTTTAATGGTCCGGAATAAATTGAATGCTACACGTTGATGGATTACTTTGTTCTTCTACGCCATTTTTGAGGAATGTATTGTTGGACTTAAACCAACATCTGAAGAGGTGAGATTGCTCCTTTTTTTTCCCCTATGTTTGCTGGCAGGATTGTTTTTGTTTTTGGAAAGCACACGGGCGGTGCGCGGTTTGGTACTGCTTCCGCAGTGTTTGGACTAAAGACTCTGCCCTAAGGGCTATTCTCTCACTCTCTCTCTCTCACTTTGCACCATTACACAATAAATATTCACAGTGAAAATATTTTGTAAGCGCGTTTCATGAACCAAGTTATAGGATTTGTTGACAACTCGCATCGAGTTCACTTCTACCCGGCGTGAAGCACTGACAGTCATGTGGTTGTGACGTCATCGTTAACAAATCTGTTCTACTCATCCAGACGACTTCACAACGGTGCCGTTGCCAGATTTTTTCACTCTGGAACCCGTTCTCAAAAGATTTCGTTTTGGGGCACCCAAAACGCCGGTGCCGTGTGGACGCCAGGCCGAAACGATAAACAATTTTATCAGATTCACCTGAATCCGTTGCCGTGTAGACAGGGCCTTAGATTTCAGCTCTGTTCTTGTTAAATCTCATGATTATGTGTATGTGTTTAACAGTTGTCCATTTTCACATTGAGTGTACAGTTTGCTATTTCATATTTGTCTCAGTGTTTGTTTTATCTGTTAGGCGAGGTAAAGTGCAATTACTCAGGGTTATGTTTACGCATTTATACAGTGGGCCATTTCCATATTCATGTCATATGAATAATTCATTTGCACTTGATTAAGCATGTGTATTACATTTAATAAACTGAACTTTTCCACTGGATACTGTATTTATGAGGTTCAACCTTTACAAGTCAATCTGGAAGTGGATTTATTTCCTATTATCTGGAACAAATGATGATTATCTAACTTTTATTAGGTGTATGTACAACCCCGATTCCAAAAAAGTTGGGACAAAGTCCAAATTGTTAATAAAAACGGAATGCAATGATGTGGAAGTTTCAAAATTCCATATTTTATTCAGAATAGAACATAGATGACATATCAAATGTTTAAACTGAGAAAATGTATCATTTAAAGAGAAAAATTAGGTGATTTTAACTTTCATGACAACAACACATCTCAAAAAAGTTGGGACAAGGCCATGTTTCCCACTGTGAGACATCCCCTTTTCTCTTTACAACAGTCTGTAAACGTCTGGGGACTGAGGAGACAAGTTGCTCAAGTTTAGGGATAGGAATGTTAACCCATTCTTGTCTAATGTAGGATTCTAGTTGCTCAACTGTCTTCGGTCTTTTTTGTCGTATCTTCTGTTTTATGATGCGCCAAATGTTTTCTGTGGGTGAAAGATCTGGACTGCAGGCTGGCCAGTTCAGTACCCGGACCCTTCTTCTACGCAGCCATGATGCTGTAATTGATGCAGTATGTGGTTTGGCATTGTCATGTTGGAAACTGCAAGGTCTTCCCTGAAAGAGACGTCGTCTGGATGGGAGCATATGTTGCTCTAGAACCTGGATATACCTTTCAGCATTGATGGTGTCTTTCCAGATGTGTAAGCTGCCCATGCCACACGCACTAATGCAACCCCATACCATCAGAGATGCAGGCTTCTGAACTGAGCGCTGAGAACAACTTGGGTCATCCTTCTCCTCTTTAGTCCGAATGACACGGCGTCCCTGATTTCCATAAAGAACTTCAAATTTTGATTCGTCTGACCACAGAACAGTTTTCCACTTTGCCACAGTCCATTTTAAATGAGCCTTGGCCCAGAGAAGACGTCTGCGCTTCTGGATCATGTTTAGATACGGCTTCTTCTTTGAACTATAGAGTTTTAGCTGGCAACGGCGGATGGCATGGTGAATTGTGTTCACAGATAATGTTCTCTGGAAATATTCCTGAGCCCATTTTGTGATTTCCAATACAGAAGCATGCCTGTATTTGATGCAGTGCCGTCTAAGGGTCCGAAGATGAGCCAATATTTGGCATGAAATTTCAAAATGTCTCACTTTCGACATTTGATATGTTGTCTATGTTCTATTGTGAATACAATATCAGTTTTTGAGATTTGTAAATTATTGCATTCCGTTTTTATTTACAATTTGTACTTTGTCCCAACTTTTTTGGAATCGGGGTTGTATTACCAGCCTCCAAGTCTAGGGGAGCTTGGGGCACGGCACAACCCATGTTCCCTTAAAAATTGAAAGAGAGAATGGACAAGTTGTTCAAGGATGTTGCACACTGGCATTCAAAATCTCCTCTTCTCTGCCAGCTATATACTTTAATCTCTACTTCAGGCAGATTCCTTTCCACCCAGTCTTTTCCAATCACACTGACTTGTGCCCCTGTATCCACTAACATCTGGGCCCCAACCCCATTAACTACACATGAAATGAGGCATTTACCCCCAATCAGTTGAGCTGTTCTTTTCTGATGGCAGGGATTTATTTTGAAACCTGGTTGCTCCACATTTGCTGACTGGATATAAACGGGGGACTGAAAACTTGTGATGGTCACTGGTCGTCCTGCTCCTGTGACCTCAACTGGTTTCCCGACTTTGTTCTATTTAAGCAGCCTACTGCTCGATGTCCACTTTGGCCACAACGGAAACAGTGGAAACATTTATCCAATTTTTGTTGAGTACATTCACGACATTTTGCTTTGATGAACTTCCGCTGAGATTGAGTGCTTGTAGATTCGGACATCCCTGACTTCGACATCATTTCCATGCTCTTAGTTAGGGCTGATACTTGGGCTGTCAATTGCATAATAGCTGTGCGATTGGCTTCTATTTCAGTGTTCACTACTGTTTGTTGATTTCTCTGACTGCCCTGTTCACTCTCCAACTGCTGAGTCACATTAACAGTAACTGGTCTGGATTTTGGCACCGTAGAAAATCGTTTGGCTCTCTCTGCTTCAATGCAGGCTGACTTAGGCTACATCCACACGACAACGGCAATGAGATTTTTTTTTTAAATATCGCGTCCACATGGGCAACGGATCAGTAAAATATCAGGTTCATATGGCAACGCAATGCTTGCTGAAAACGATGCAATACACATGCCACACCACTACGTGCGCTGTAAGACGGTCCCATCGGAGACACCAGAACAATAGAAGAAGTAGACGCATGCGCATAAACCCCTTCTTCTGTAGCATCAGCCACAAAGTTTTGATTATTAATCAGTAGCGTAAAACGAAAGACGCGGAAAGAGGAATGAACGGGGGTAGATGGAGAGAGAGAGGAATGAATGGGGGTAGATGGAAGCCAGTATGCCAACATTCTGATATCCTCCAGAATTCTTTAATGGTCCGGAATAAATTGAATGCTACATGTTGATGGATTACTTTGTTCTTCTACGCCCTTTTTGAGGAATGTATTGTCGGACTTAAACCAACATCTGAAGAGGTGAGATCGCTCCTTTTTTTTTTTCCTATTTTTGCTGGCGGGATTGTTTTTGTTTTTGGAAAGCGCACGGGCGGTGCGCAGTTTGGCTATACTCAGTACTTCTGCAGTGTTTGGACTAAAGACTCTGCCCTAAGGGCTATTCTCTCTCTCTCTCTCTCTCTCTCTCTCTCTCACTTTGCACCATTACACAATAAATATTCACAGTGAAAATATTTTGTAAGCGCGTTTCATGAACCAAGTTATAGGATTTGTTGACAACTCGCATTGAGTTTGTTACTTTTCTACCCGGTGTGAAGCACTGACAGTCATGTGGTTGTGACGTCATCGTAAACAAATCCGTTCTACTCATCCAGACGACTTCGCAATGGGGCCGTTGCCAGATTTTTCCACTCTGGAACCCATTCTCAAAAGATTTCATTTTGGGGCACCCAAAACGCCGGTGCCGTGTGGACGCCAGGCCGAAACGATAAACAATTTTATCAGATTCACCTGAATCCGTTGCCGTGTGGACAGGGCCTTAGTTAATTGTTCTAACAAGACATCATCAGTTACTTGAAGGTGAGACACAAAAGGTTTTAAATCTTGCCGAATGTTACTATGTCTATCATTCAAACCCTGATACAGTGTATGAAGGAAGACTCCTTGTACAAGCCCCTTATCATAATGGAATTCAGCACCATTTTGTTTTGATGCAAGTAACACTCGCTGTCTTAAGCCCATTATCTTATACAGGAATTGTTGAGGTGTTTCTTTATCCTGTTGCTTTGCATTACTCAGTTCTTGAAACAACTCGGCTGCACTTTTATCCATGATATGAGACCTAAGGAACCTTTTTAACTCAATTATTGTCATATCATCCTTGTTGGTGAGTAAATCTTTAAATACCCCCCCCCCCCCCCCCCCCCGGTCACCTTCAAGATAGCCCTCATTATTTCAGACTCAGTAAAACCATCACGAATGCCTTCTTCAATCTGTTTACAGATATGAGAATAAGAAATTTCAGAACCGCAATCAGAAATTTGCCCCCCTTGAATTTTAAATTCCCTGCGTGGCAAAAAAACCCTGCAACATCCGTAAGTTTAACCCATTGGTCTGACATATTAGACTGTACATTTGATCTATTTGATGTCACACAACCCTCAGAATATGCATGTGGTGCAGTTAGAGTGGTATGTACCGCATAGTCCACCTGGGGTGATGTATTACTCACTGACATCTCTTGTGCTGTTACAGTCCCTAGTACAGCCTCAGTAGAGTGAACCTGCTTGCTGTCCTGTTGTCCTACTGTATCTTTGCTGGCTAGTAGTTCAGTCATTTTATCTTGGAACGAAAGCAGGTGGGACATGCCTGCGTCTTCCCAGTTCATCAGCTTGTCGCTTTTCAGGTAGTCGGAAATAAAAGAGTAAAGCTGAGGTTCTGACTTTTCAGACAGCTCTGAAGAATCCCCCTCTTCCACCAAGGTTACTGCCAGCTGGTACAACTGGGACGCAGTCAGCAGAGGGAGCTTTTTGTGGATTTCCCACTGGAGCACCTGGCGCGGTTCAGATGTTGCCATTTTCTGTAAGTTCCACCTTCCAGTCCTTGTTGGATGACCTTCCCAAGATGGCCACCCTCTCAGTGATGTGGATCTCCCAGACCAATGACAAACACTTTTCAAACCTCTCCCGGACGAGCCCCCAAAACATTACCGGCCACCAAGTCTAGGAGAGCTTGGGGCACGGCACAACCCACGTTCTCTTAAAAATTGAGAGAGAGAATGGATAAGTTGTTCAAGGATGTTGCACACTGGCATTCAAAATCTCTTCTTCTCTGCCAGCTATATACTTGCCCCTTTCCCTCCCTCCCAGAGTGCCACCTACAGGCCTGGAGCCCAATACTGCCCCAATAACATGAAATGTGCAGTGTACCATATCAACATGCCATTTTTTAAAATCATGAAATCTTTAATATGTTACTTTTCCTGTTCTTAATAAAAATGAACAATTGCTATTAAAACATAAGTCATCTCCAACCCAGCCCCTCTACATATGCGATGAAAATTATTCATATTAATAACATGATTATTAATATGAATTTCTTTGTTTATTTATATATGATAATAAACTTAGAATAACCCTTTATTCATCACATGAAGCACAATATAATTCCTTCTCTGCATTTAACCCATCTGAAGCAGTGAACACACACACATAGCAATGGGCAGCTATGCTACAGCACCCAGGGAGAAGTTGGGGCAAACCTTGCTTGACAGCATTTCAGCCATGAAACAGAATGAGACGAAAGTGTTGTGTGTTCAGTCAACTCCCTTCACATTTTATTTTAGCTGCTGGTTATGGGAACCAAACCAGCAACCCTTTGGCTGCAAGACTGCTTCTCTAACCTTCAGGCCATGGCTGTCCCCTTAGTGGCTGCCTCCATGGTGTAGTATTGGGTCTTGACTTGATGTCCAACATAATGTTGGTCCTGATGCAAAAGCAGCTGAGAACCACTGATCTAGAGAACATCTCAGGAAGTAAATCAATGCAACATTGGCTTATATCTGTCTAATAGCATTTTTAAAATTTTTGGTATATCGTATGGAGCTGTGAATGAGGGGTTTATGAAGTCATTTGTTAGAAAACTGATATATATATGCTGAGCTCCAGTCAGAATTATTGGTGGCTAATAAAGATACGGTATGGTCTAATAAATGGTGGCGACTTTGAATAACCTAAAATATGTCTTCAGTATTATGCTACACTATAAAAATAGTCAAAATACAGAAAAATCTATGAATGAGTAGAGTAGGGGTGATTACCAATGAGTAGAGTAGTAAATTTTGACCTAGAGGTTGGCATGGTTGGCGTGTCTGCCTCTTGATCAGGAGTTCGCGAGTTCTACTCATGGTCGGGTCATACCAAAGACCATCATAAAAACGGTACCTACTGCCATCTGGCAAGGCACGCTGCAATACAGATGCAAGTGGGGAAGTCAAACGCTCGCGGTTACCAGAGGACTAGCCCCCCCACTGTAACCCTAGCTGTATAGGCAAGAGGCTGAGAGCTATGGAAATGGAGATCGGCACCACACCCATATGCCTTAAAGAGCTGGTCAGTACTGGAACAGAAGACTGCCTGGGAAGACCAGATCTTGGCATGGAAGGGACTTTGACTTGACTTAACATTATGACCTCTGACAGGTGAAGAAGTGAATAACATTGATTATCTCATTACAATGGCACCTGTCAAGGGGTGGAATATCTTAGGCAGCAAGAGAACAGTCAGTTCTTGAAGTTGATGTGTTGGAAGCAGGAAAAATGGGCAAGCATAAGGATCTGAGTGACTTTGACAAGGGCCAAACTGTGATGCTAGATGACTGGGTCTGAGCATGCAGTGGTTAGTACCTACCAAAAGTAGCCCAAGGATCCAAAGGAGGGTGGCACGGTGGTGTAGGCGAGGGCCTTTCTGTGTGGAGTTTGCATGTCGTCCGCGTGGGTTTCCTCTGGGTGCTCTGGTTTCCCCCACAGTCCAAAGACATGCAAGCTAGGCTAATTGGTGGCTCTAAATTGACTGTAGGTGTGAATGGTTGCTTGTCTCTGTGTCAACCCTGCGATAACCTGGTGACTTGTCCAGGGTGTACCCCGCCTCTCGCCCATAGTCAGCTGGGATAGGCTCCTGTGACCCTGTAGAACAGGATAAGCAGCTACAGATAATGGATGGATGGATCCAAAGGACAACTGGTGAACTGGCAACAGGGTCATGGGTGTCAAAGCCTCATTGATTCGCATGGGGCATGAAGGCTAGCCCATATGATCCAATCCCATAGAAGAGCTACTGTAGCACAAACTGCTGAAAAAGTAACACCCTTCTGTTTTAGCCAGCATTAACTTTATGTGCTTTCAAAACACTTTATTTTTTTTTCAAACTACACCAATGAAATTTATTATTTATTCATCTTCATTACCCACTTCATCCTGGCCAGGCTGGCAGTGGGAGACCATGTAAAACACACACATTAACACAAGCTCAGTATTTACAGTGTGTTGTAAATTAGCACTATTTCATTAGTGTCAGTTGATGAATTTAGTCACTTTCGTTGATTCACTGCCATCTTTCTTCATTTATCTTAAACTGACTCGTCAAATTAATTGCCTAAAAATGACTGCCCTGCTTAACTGAATATAAAAGCCAATTAGCTCTCTGGTTAGCTTAAAAGCAACCACTACTTGTATCCAACCAAGATGGGGATTTATTTCAGCTGAGACATGACCAGTTGTCAGACATGTAGTGCTGTTTTCAGCATCCAGTAAAAGACATCGTTAGCTGAGGAAGCTATTCTCTTGGTTTTGCTCAAATCATGCATGGCACTGAAAATAGCCTGAGCTGTAAAGGTTGACGACCACTTTAGATATAAAAATGTCTGCACTTAAGGTGACAGCGATTAAATTTCAGCTCATATTTGCCTGGATGTCATTGGGCTGAGGTCACAGCGGTAGACATCAACCTCATAACCAGCTACGATCGGTCATAAAGTCAGCATTACACACCTCGAGACTCCTATCTCACCTTTGTGTCTGTAGCTGCCTGGATAATGCAAATATTTATTGTAAAGCTGGAGGGCAACAAAGATAACACACAATATTCTCCTTATGTCTTCCTTCCATTTTGCTAAAAATAGACAGGACAGACAGTATGAGCAGATGAGTTATTTATAACTGTGGAATAAAGGGGAAGGCCTCCATTGGCAGTCTGTCATTACAGGGATGCAAAAGCACTTCTTTATCACTGTCCCAGCTTGTTTTGACCAGGATGCATGCCACAGTGTTTAGTTTTCTGATTCATTTTGCTTGGAAGCAATGCTGTGATGCTCTCTCATACCCCTTTTCCACCAAATCAGTTCCAGGGCTGGTACGGGGCCAGTGCTGGTGCTGGTTCACAACTCGTTCAACTTGCAAGCCAGCTGAGAACCAGTTTGCTTTTCCATAGCTCGCGGTGCTAAGGGAAGACACGTCATTACGTCGCTGTATACGTCAGTTACGTCGTTGTATACGTCATTACGTCACTGTATACGTCAGTTAAGTCGCTACGTTTGCATAAACCTTGGCGCGAATATTGAAGCAAAAACAACACAGAAGAAGCAGCAGCAGCAGCAGCAACAACAATAATAATAATAATGGCTGACTTCGCATTTGTACACCTGCTGCTTCTCATCGCTTAAAAATGGCGATCTTTCGCGGTCTTGTTATTGTTGTTGGTCTTAACAACTCTGCCCCCCCGCTGACATAAGCGGTTCTTTCCTCTGGCCCAGCAGAGAGTTGGTGCTAGCCTAGAACTGGTTTTTCTGGCCCCAGAGCCAGTTCTTTGTCAGTGGAAACAGAAAACCCGGTTCCAAACTAAGCACTGGCCCCGAACCAGCCCTGGAACTGCTTTGGTGGAAAAGGGGCATCAGGTGTATTAATTAAAAGGAAAAACCAAAAGGGTGGTAGTGTGGTATAGTGGTTAGCACTGCCACTTCACAGCAAGAAGGTTCTGGGTTTGAGCCCAGTGGCTGACGGGGGGCCTTTCTGTGTGGAATTTGCATGTTCTCCCCGTGTCTGTGTGGGTTTCCTCCGGGTGCTCCGGTTTCCCCCACAGTCCAAAGACATGCAGGTTAGGCTAATTGGTGGCTCCAAATTGACCGTAGGTGTGAATGTGAGTGTGAATGTTTGCTTGTCCCTGTGTCAGCCCTGCGATGATCTGGCGACATGTCCAGGGTGTACCCTGCCCCTTGCCAACAGTCAACTGGGATAGGCTCCAGCTTGTCCGCAACCCTGCAAAAGATAAGCAGCTATGGATAATGGATGGATGGAAGAACCAACATAAGGCATCTTAGGATGGCTCTGGGCTGACACAAGCCACCAGAAGAGCTTCTGTTTAAGATTCTACAAGTCTCTGGAACTGCAGAGTGGTGAACACAGTTCTTCCAAAAGATATTCCTTTAACTGGTCTTTTGGTGGTGGTGGTCACAGTCGTGCTCACGATGGTGGTGGAGAGCACTGTCTAGTATGTCACTCCAAAATCTCTCATAGATGTTCAATTGGGTTGAGATCTGCTGAGTGTGAAGACTAAAGCAAGGACTAACGATTTACATAATTTTTATCCTCATTAAACCATACAGTGAGACCTTGTGCCCTGTGGATAGGGGTGGAGTCATCCTGGAAGAGACCACACCCATCAGGATAGGAACATTTCATGGAAAAACAAAGGTCATCAGTCAGAAGAACTTGGGACTGATTTGCAGTCATGCTTCACTCCATGGAGAAGAAGGAACCCAACTAACCTCTTTCTTACAGCCAAGCCAGATTATTTATAGCACCTATATCCAGGCTATGTTACTATTCATGGCCAGAGCCCAATCATAGCAGGGACATAACATGAACATAACATCGTTCTACAATGACATACAACAAAAAACAACAAAGAAACACACATGCATGATATGATATTATAAATAGGAAGGTCAGAATCAAACGCTACCCAGGTCATGCTTAAGCTAAGGTCACACATAGCTGGCTGATCTGTGAGAACCGTGGCTGGGGCTACCATGGCCATTCCAGTTGATTTTGGAGGGGATCCGTTGCATAACAAATATGCAAATGAAGCCACGGTAGCTGCAAAGGTAGTGACAGAAGACGCCGGTAAACCAATTGTGGCAGTAATGTATAACAACATCTGGCCTTACAGCAATGATGGCAGTGTGTACAGTTTTGATGGCTGCAGTATGGCATAGCCACAGCAAGACAAAATAAGCCTTTAGCAAACTTTTCACTTTCTGTAGAATGTTGTTCTGTGAACATTTTGAGCTCGATGGTTGTGACAGAATGCTACGGTAACCCCCCTGTAGTCCACAAAAGCCTCACATATGCCTCAAGGATCCTCACGTATGCCTCAAGGATGCTCACAGATGCCTTCGCGGTTGCGATGGATGAATTCATCCGGCACTTGACCCACGGAAATTTTCAACACAACGAAACTTTCCGGGGATGGAAGCCACGCCCTCCTGGTTGCCAAGGTAGCTCCCTGGCTGTCACATATTCCAATGGAAGGGCCCAGAACGTGTGCCAGTTGACCCTGGAAGGCTCAAAAATCATCTACTAGCATCTACCATGAAGTGATTCTGGCTATGCGAGACCTTAGCTTTCCCTTTATTCATTGAGCAGACATGTTTATCCAAAGTGACTAATAATTGAGCTGAGTTGAGGCCTCACTCAAAGACCCAGCACTGGTTAGGTTTATAGACTAATTATCTATTAATAGTCCAAGTGAGAGCTCAATCTGAAGAAAAATATTGTTACAAACACTTCCATTGGAAGAGAGTAAAGTGATGGAGGTCAATCTGATTGAAATACATTTGAAATAATTATGTGCTCAGATGGCTGGTGTGATGGGCCTTGACCATTATGAAGCAAATGGAAGATTAAAATCAATTTAAGTAAAACTCAAGTTTTAATATTCACCAGAAGCTCAGCACACTCACTTAAAATGGTGTAAAAACATTGATAAAAGCTCTATTTCTTGTGTTATTCCCAAACACTGGCCTTTAATGCTGATAATAATAGAAGGTCAGTAAAAGCATTATCTGTACTGATGCAGGATGTGTGCATTTGATGTTATTTTCAACATCTAGAGTATCTTTATTCCAGAATCTCAGACAAATATGAAATGCTGACTAACTTTATGATGGTCAAAATCTCATCTTATTGCTGTCCTGTACTGTTTGTTAAACAGCATGATTCATACTGCTCGACAATCAGGGCATACTTTTCCGGTCCACGATAATCCAAAAATCAAACCTCAGATTTTTGTGTTTCTCTGCTGCCAGAAATGACCTTTTGATATGGAAATGAACTGCGCAGAATTTCAGAGTTACAGGTCGTATACTGGATGTGTTACTGTGGTTAGAAGAGGTGTATAATGTATTTCTAAAACTGACCACCTTTCTTATGGACCACAAGAGTAAGATACAAAGTGAAAAACTGTTGAAATGGATGTGAGTTGAAGGACGTTTTCAAGTCCTGTGCAGCAACATGCGTTTGTACACGGTAATTGTAATAACAACTGAAGTGGTGACCATAATCCTTGTGGTCTTCCGGAGAGGACACTTTTTGACAGACTCACATTTCAACCACATGTGAAGCTCCGCTGCAAATCAAATGTGTCTGAAATCTGTTTCAAGTCCTGTTTTTACTGTGCAACAGCAGTGTGCTCTGCTTCAAAAGAGACAAATATTGTCTTCAGAAATCATTTTCATCATATGGTCAGTGATTTCCTTAAAGGGCATTTTTGATGGACAAAGGATCCTGTCAGAGGCACTTAGTTTACAAACACTGTAACTTCCACTTAAACATCTTTTTATTGCTGTGTTTCGCGTGACGTCACATCCATCTCGTTAGTTATTCAAAACTTTAGCTGGTGGTCTACCAAAGTTCAGTTGAAAAAGCGTTTGTATGGAGAAGGTGCATTGCTCACATGAAAAATGCCTCATGCTTGTGTTGTTTTAGGTTGTTTGAATCGATCAAACCGTGTAACTGATAAAAGTTTCTTCAGGGTTCCCCATGAACTAATAAAAAAGAGTGAACGAACACAGGATTTCACAAAAAGATGTCGAGAAAGGTGACTTTTGAACCTCTCAGTGAAATCGAAGGGAGCCGAGTTGAAGCACGCTCGAGTTTGCAGTGATCACTTGGTGAAAGGTTTGTATTTCCCTCTCAACTATGTCCTTAGTGTTTTTCCAAGTACTTTTCTTGCTATGTGTTATTTTACAGTAGTCCAGAAGCGCTAAAGTCCCCAACTGTTTCTTTGTTTACTCCTCACTCCTCACAAAGTCCATATGCATGAAGGTCGTGACAAAATTCTTCCCCAGCCGTACAGTTACAATGCGTCGTGATCACTTCTCCGTCTTTTTTAACTAAGATCCAGGTCTTTAAAGGGGTTTCTGATGATCTTTGTGAATGATTTAGCTGAGAGATAAGAGCCAACACAAGTGAGAATCAAGCCAACTGTTGTTTGTTTACACTTCAACTTGCAGCGCTTCGTTGTAAAGACGTGAACGAAAAGCTTAAAAAAATACTTACACGGGCAAAAATAATACAGGATTCATTCGGCAGCGACTTGATAGCGAAGTCCTTTACCCAGCCACATACAAAAAAGTTGTAAGCCTCCATACTCTTCCACGCTTTCATCTGTTTTGTGGTGTAGAAGGACGTCTGCAACACCAGATAGTTCGAGATGTCGAGGAACTCGACTGAAGGGTAGTTTTTAAGATCGTATGACAAATCCTTCTTTCCCAGACTGTAGGGGTCGATTCCATTGCACATAGCAATCTGTAGCGAGAATAGCGTGTGGGTGGAGCACAGAGGACGGCAGGACAGAGATCAAGGTTCTCACAAGGCTTTATTGCCGAACTTTTCAGTCTAACAATATTTTAAAGTAAGCAGGCAGAGACACACACACACACACTGTCGGCTCTGCCGGCGAAGAAGCTCCCTTCCGCTCTCCCTTTCCCTCCTTAAGTAGGGCGGTTTACTGGGGAGAACACACACAAAACACAGGTTAATTACACTCAGGTGAAGCGATTCTGCCACTTACCTTCCCCAACTCCGCCCTCCTGTCACAGACCGGCGCTTGACCACGCCCCCGCTGCCACATACCCCCACCGCCCGACTCAGGCCGGGCGCCCGTCCAGCCCGCAGCCGACTCCCCCCCCCCTTGATGGGAGAGGAAGTCCGCCACGACCATCTGCGCCCCCGGCCTGTGGACCACCTTGAAGTTGAAAGGTTGGAGCGCCAGATACCAACGGGTGATCCGCGCGTTGGCATCCTTCATGCGGTGGAGCCACTGGAGGGGCGCGTGGTCCGAACAGAGGGTGAAAGAGCGCCCCAGCAGGTAGTAACGGAGGGCGAGGACCGCCCACTTGATGGCCAGGCACTCTTTATCGATAGTGCTGTAGCGCCCCTCACGCACTGACAGCTTCCGGCTGATGTATAACACTGGGCGGTCCTCTCCCCCCACCTGCTGGGACAAAACGGCCCCCAGCCCTCTGTCCGACGCATCCGTCTGTAACAAAAAAGGGAGAGAGAAGTCAGGGGAGTGCAAAAGTGGCCCCCCACACAGTGCAGCCTTTACCTCAGAGAAAGCCCGCTAGCACTGCTCCGTCCACTGGACCGGATCTGGCGCCCCCTTTTTAGTGAGGTCAGTCAGCGGGCTGGTGACGTCCGAATAATTAGGTATAAACCTACGATAATAGCCAGCCAGCCCCAGGAACTGTCTCACCCCCTTTTTGGTCTTGGGTCTCGGGCAGGCCGCAATCGCTGCTGTCTTATTAATTTGGGGACGCACCTGCCCGTTACCCAAGTGGAAGCCCAGATACCGTACTTCCACCCGCCCAATCGCACACTTCTTCGGGTTGGCAGTGAGCCCTGCCCGCCTCAGCGACCTAAGGACGGCCCTCAGGTGTTGCAGGTGCCGCTGCCAGTCATTACTATAAATAATGATGTCGTCTAGGTACGCAGCCGCGTAGGTGGCGTGGGGCCGGAAGACCCGGTCCATCAGCCGCTGAAACGTAGCGGGCGCCCCAAACAGCCCAAACAGAAGTGTGACGAACTGGTGTAAGCCGAACGGTGTGGAAAAGGCTGTTTTCTCCCGGGATAATGGAGTCAAGAGGATCTGCCAATATCCCTTCGTCAAATCCAGTGTCGAGTAAAAGCGAGCCGTGCCTAGTCAATCGAGCAGCTCATCAATACGAGGCATTGGGTACGCGTCGAATTTAGACACCGCGTTGACTTTTCTATAGTCCACACAGAACCGGACCGAGCCGTCGGCCTTAGGAACTAAGACCACCGGGCTGCTCCAGTCACTGTGGGACTCCTTGACGATGCCCATTTCGAGCATGGCCTGAAGTTCTTCCCGAACTACCTTTTTTTTGTGTTCGGGTAATCTATAAGGACGGCTCCGCACTACCACCCCCGGGGCGTCTCTATGTGGTGTTCTATGAGGTTAGTGCGACTGGGCAGGGGCGAGAATACATCCGAAAACTCGGCCTGCAACTGGGTGACCTCCGTGAGTTTGGTCGGGGAGAGGTGGTCTCCACAGGGGACCGGAGAGGTACGAGATGCCAATGTCCCTTTTTGGACCTCCGGCCCCAGCTCCGCCTTCTCCGGAACTACCGACACCAACGCCACGGGGACCTCCTCTTTCCAGAGTTTTAACAGATTGAGGTGGTAGATCTGTAGCGCCCCCTCCCTGTCCGTTCGCCTAACCTCATAGTCGACGTCCCCGACTCGCCGTGTGACCTCAAAGGGTCCTTGCCACTTGGTGATTAATTTGGAGCTCGACGTGGGCAACAGGACGAGTACCTTATCTCCTGGAGTGAACTCTCTAAGGCGTGTGCCCTTGTTGTACAGGCGGGTTTGCCGTTCCTGGGCCTGGCGCAAATTCTCCTGAGTTAGGTGGGTGAGCGTGTGGAGTTTTGCGCGCAGATCCATAACGTACTGAATTTCGTTTTTGCTCTGTGAAGGTCCCTCCTCCCAATTTTCCCGCAGTACATCCAAGATGCCGCGCGGCTTATGCCCATATAATAATTCAAATGGGGAGAACCCTGTGGAGGCTTGGGGGACCTCTCGCACTGCAAACAGCAAGGGTTCGAGCCACTTATCCCAGTTACGTGCGTCCTCACTTACGAATTTTTTGATAATATTCTTGAGGGTGCGATTGAACCGTTCAACTAAACCGTCCATCTGTGGGTGATAAACGCTGGTGCGGATCGGCTTAATACCCAGTAGCCCATACAGTTCGCTCAGTGTTCGTGACATAAACGAGGTGCCCTGGTCAGTCAGAATCTCTTTCGGGATTCCAACCCGGGAGATGACGTGGAAGAGGGCCTCTGCAATACTGCGTGCTGAGATATTGCGAAGAGGCACCGCTTCCGGGTATCACGTTGCATAGTCCACCAGAACCAATATAAAGCGGTACCCACGTGTTGACCGGTCTAATGGCCCGACGAGATCCATCCCAATTCTTTCGAACGGGGTCTCGATTAATGGTAGGGGGCGCAAGGGCACTTTTGGAATGGCCGCTGGATTTACTAACTGGCATTCGCGGCACGCCGTACACCACTTACAGACGTTGCCGCGAATCCCCGGCCAATAGAATCGGGCCATTATCCGGGCGAGTGTCTTATCCTGCCCGAGGTGTCCAGCCATGGGATTAAAGTGAGCCGCCTGGAATACCAATTCCCGGCGGCTCTTTGGAATTAACAACTGGGTGACTCGTTCTTTCGTCTGAGTGTCCTGCGTCACTCGGTATAACCTATCCTTCAAAATAGAAAAATAGGGGAAGGGCGGGGTGGCGTTCGGCTGGAGCGTTTGACCATCGATTACTCTCACTTGGTCAAACGCGTGTCGCAGAGTCTCGTCTCGCGATTGTTCCAGTGGGGAATCCGCGAGGGATTCCCCAATAGAAAGAGGAGGGGCTGGGGGCTCCTCACTCTGTCGCGGAGATGACGTAGACAGCTCTGCGACCGCCGCTCCAGCCAAAGCGACACCAGGACCCTCCCCTATCAACCGGCAGGACCCACTCTTTACTAGGCGTGCCATCAAACCCCGAAATCCCGGCCAATCAGTCCCCAAGATCAAAGAGTGGGTAAGGCGAGGATTAACCGCCGCCTTCACTATTGATTTTTCCCCTCTGAAATATATGTGGACCGACACCAACGGGTAGCTGTGAACATCCCCGTGCACACACAACACCTTCACCCCTTGTGCTCCCCCCAATGCCTCGTCTTGCACCAGGCTTTGGCGGATTGAGGTCTGATTGCAGCCTGAATCCACCAACGCCTGATATGTAGCCCCTTGTACACTTACCGGTATGCGATACGCTCCGGCCCGATCGAGGGCAGCCTCTGGTGCGTCGGGGATCCGCACCACCGCCCCCACCTCCATCGCTGCACACTGTTGCTGCAGGTGGCCCGGTTCCCCGCAGCGCCAGCAAACCGGCCCAGGCCTTCCCTCTGCAGCTGTGTTCTGAGGCTCACTCACCTGAGGGGGGGGAGAGACAGACACAGAAGGGAGAAACGGGAGGGCACCATGGGTGCGGCGGGCCGGCTGGGGTGGAGCCGGCCCTCGCCTCCGTGGTGGGGGAATGGGGCGAGGACGGGACACGGGAGGAGGGGGGAGAGAAAGAGAGAGAGAAGAGGAGAGAGAAGACGATGTCGGTGGTTGTCCTGCCGCCGGAACAGCCGCCAGATGATCCACCGCCAGTCCCACGGCCTGATCCAGCGACGCCGGGCGGTGGCACTGGACCCACTCCACGGTTCTGGCTGGTAAGCGGGCGATGAACTGTTCCAGCGCCACCTGGTCGATGATTCCCTCGGCTTCGCGATCTTCGGCCCTCAGCCACCACCAGCAGGCGTCCCGGAGCTGCTGGCCGAACGCGAACGGGCTGCCGACTTCCTCCATCCGCAGCGTGCGGAAGCGCTGGTGCTGCTGCTCCGGCGTGCGCCCCACGCGCTGGAGGACAGCCCGGCGAAGGTCGGCATAGGCCAGCCGGCGATCGGCGGGGAGCTGTAGTGCGGCCAGCTGCGCCTCTCCCGTCAGGAGGGGGAGGAGGCGCGCCGCGCGCTGCTCCATTGGCCACCCCGAGGCTTCTGCGACCTGTTCGAACAACATGATGAAAGCCTCGGGGTCGTCCTGCGGGCCCATCTTAGTTAAGGTGAGGGGAGACGGGCCCGCGGCCGGGGCGCTGGTGGACCCCGCCGACGCGAGGAGACGCCGGAACGCCTCTCGATCTTCCTGTTGAGCCAGCACCAGGGCGTGGACCAAGTCCGCGAACGGGGAGGATTCCATGGGGCTGCAGGACTGATGCTCCACCGTTTCCCGGGTTTCGGCACCACTGTAGTGAGAATAGCATGTGGGTGGAGCACAGAGGACGGCAGGACAGAGATCAAGGTTCTCATAAGGCTTTATTGCCGAACTTTTCAGTCTAACAATATTTTAAAGTAAGCAGGCAGAGACACACACACACACACTGTCGGCTCTGCCGGCGAAGAAGCTCCCTTCCGCTCTCCCTTTCCCTCCTTAAGTAGGGCGGTTTACTGGGGAGAACACACACAAAACACAGGTTAATTACACTCAGGTGAAGCGATTCTGCCACTTACCTTCCCCAACTCCGCCCTCCTGTCACAGACCGGTGCTTGACCACGCCCCCGCTGCCACACAATCTTCTGAATCTATCTAAAGCCAGCAGTGGCTTCTACGGTAGATTACGAGCGTACTCTGATAAGTTATTGCTAGTTGTTTGCACTACGGCAGCCATTTAGACCACCAGCTATTTCACTTCCGGTAAAACCACTAAGAAAAGTCACACGACTGAAACCCAGCAATTGTGAATGAAAGTCTGGATACGTCCCAAAGTAAAACCTAGTTAATGCTAAAAAATGCAATTCTGAATTTAACCAGTAAAATCCATCCATCCATTATCTGTAGCTGCTTATCCTGTGCAGGGTCGCAGGCAAGCTGGAATCTATCCCAGCTGACTATGGGTAAGAGGCAGGGTACACTCTGGACAAGTCGCCAGGCCAGGGCTGACACATAGAGACAAACAACCATTCACACTCACATTCACACCTACGGTCAATTTAGAGCCACCAATGATCCTAACCTGCATGTCTTTGGACTGTGGGGGAAACCGGAGCACCCGGAGGAAACCCACACGGACAGAACATGCAAACTCCGCACAGAAAGGCCCTCGTCAGCCACTGGGCTCGAACCCAGAACCTTCTTGCTATGAGGCAACAGTACTACCCGCTACACCACCGTGTCGACCCTCATTAAGATCTAAGTGTAATAATGAATTCAATGAAATGACCACGTCATTTCTGAGCCAATGTCCAACGTCAAAACTGAGCCACATTTGACTCTTAAACATATTTATAAGAATTTATACAGTAAGAAACATTACTGTTGTAGGTAGGGCTGTAGGCGTGTCTCTGTAAAATAAAGTAGAAGAAACTCCAGCATGTATTTAAATATAAAAATATACTGAACCTAGTTGCCGTTAGTTGCTGTCATTCAAAAAGACGACCATGGTTGTGAAACAGCCTGTTCTAAACCTGAGCCGAACTCATACATTTCTCATTGTCATGATAATGTTGAAACTCAACCTTGCTCCACGCATGCACATCACTCTGTTCATGGATATAATGTTATCTCTCGTTATCTCTAGCTGCTTTATCCTGTTCTACAGGGTCACAGGCAAGCTGGAGCCTATCCCAGCTGACTACGGCGAAAGGCGGGGTACACCCTGGACAAGTCGCCAGGTCATCACAGGGCTGACACATAGACACAGACAACCATTCACACTCACATTCACACCTATGGTCAATTTAGAGTCACCAGTTAACCTAACCTGCATGTCTTTGGACTGTGGGGGAAACCGGAGCACCCAGAGGAAACCCACACGGACACGGGGAGAACACGCAAACTCCACACAGAAAGGCCCTCGCCGGCCACGGGGCTCGAACCCGGACCTTCTTGCTGTGAGGCGACAGCGCTAACCACTACACCACCGTGCCGCCTGGATATAATGTACATTTACTAAATACAGATTGTCTGTTGAGTGTCCAGTTTAGGATAAATATTCTGCAATCAGAACGAACTCATACCTTGGCATACAAATGTCGGCATGGGAAGCTTACTAGTACTGGAATTCAAACTCATAACCTTCAGATAAATAGTTTAGCTGAACCACCACTTCCCATGCCCTTTATTTCAAGCACAAGGAGTGATTGAGATTCTGCAGGACACAACAAATAATGAGATGTAAAGCTTGTGAAATAAATAAGTAAATAATTAAGACCACACTGATTAACACGGGTGTGTAACTTCTAATGCTCTTGGATCCTCCTGCAGTCTGTTCTCCTGACAGTATTGGATGTGGTGCAGAGATATACTAATGCTATGTTAGTTCATGATGGTAATTATAAACTGAGGCTTTTCATCAGGAGTTTGTTGCTGACAAATTAAGAAAGTGGATTAAATTACTGGTGAGCTTCGAGAGAGAGAGAGAGAGAGAGAGAGAGGAGTTATAAGAATACTGCAAATCGAACGAAGACTTTGAATCATGAGGAAAAGCTGTTTAACAGATCGTAAATTCTGACCAGGATTTCTCAGTGACGAAAAAGAGAAGAAAGTTCACGACAAGATTAAAACCTAGAAAGAAAAAAAAAACATGCTATAGCCTGTAGGCTTCTGGTAATTCTTCTGAATGAGATGAAGATTAATGTGAACTTGAATCATGAACAGGGGAAAAAATGCTTGGGGAAAAATAAAATTCCAACTCATGCTAACATCTTAGAGGAAAAACTGTAGCAAGGGCATTTTCGAAGAGTGGAATTGATTCGCTTGTCTTTATTAATGATGTAGGAGAAGTAGCAGCAGCAAGAGAAACCTTGGATCCAGGAAAATGTCTGAAATACCTCCAGATGGTGCGTTATCTTGCATTTGACCTGCTAATGCAAGTATTTCTCAGGGCCAAAAATCCGAAACTTCTTAACTAGCCAAGTCAATCACCAGACCAAAATCCCACTGAGCAGGAGCACTTACTGAAAAAATACCTGAAGGCAAAAACACCCCTAAAATAGGCAGATACCTAAAATGGCACTGTTACAGACGGTGGGGCATCACCAGGGAACAAACTCCACATCTGGTGACAGAAATGGGTTACAGACTCCAGGCAGTCTTTTGCTTTAAATATGACCATTCATTTCATCTTTAAAGATCTTTTAGTCTCTTAAAATGGATAAAATTGTCTCCCCTGATACGCTTGCACATGGACAATGACAATTTTCTTGGTGTCATTTATTATTATTATTTAATTTTTGGATATTTGCATCTATAACAAGTAGTATTCACTTTATCACAATAAACATATCAAAAATCATCTATGCCTGAACAGCATGTTTTCTGATACGCATGTACCATTTTAATAGGAACACCTGTACACTTGGTCATTCATGCATTTCTCTAATCTGCCAGTCATGTGGCAGCTGTGCAATACATAAACAGATGTGGACAAATTTGATGGTACGTTTACAACTCATTAAAACGATGCTTTATTCCTTCTGAAATGTGATGAAATTAAAAGCAATTTTCTCATGTATACTTGTATACCTTTGGTATGTTATAGAGTAAAGCAAAAAAAAAGTGTGAAAAGAAATGATTTATTGTCTCATCTCATCTCATCTCATCTCATCTCATTATCTGTAGCCGCTTTATCCTGTTCTACAGGGTCGCAGGCAAGCTGGAGCCTATCCCAGCTGACTACGGGCAAAAGGCGGGGTACACCCTGGACAAGTCGCCAGGTCATCACAGGGCTGACACATAGACACAGACAACCATTCACACTCACATTCACACCTACGGTCAATTTAGAGTCACCAGTTAACCTAACCTGCATGTCTTTGGACTGTGGGGGAAACCGGAGCACCCGGAGGAAACCCACGCGGACACGGGGAGAACATGCAAACTCCACACAGAAAGGCCCTTGCCAGCCATGGGGCTCGAACCCGGACCTTCTTGCTGTGAGGCGACAGCGTTAACCACTACACCACCATGCCGCCCCATGATTTATTGTTTATTTTAAAAATCTAAAATATTCTAAATGATTCTATCCACATTCCCTGGATATGAGCAATCACGTGTTACTCTACTACCAGGCTATCAGCTCATATTCTCTATCGTGAGTAGAAAAAAACAAAATGGCGGCGCACGTTGCTGAACCAACCAAGAATGAAATAAAAACTCGACTCGAAAAGAAAACACCAAAAAAATACAAAAAAAGTAACAAAATATGGAATAAAAGTATTTGATGGTAAGAATATATTGTAATGCTCTCTACGTGTGGGTGGAGCACAGAGGATGGCAGGACAGAGATCAGGTTTTATAATTCGGCTTTATTGCCACACTTTTCAGTTTAACAATGATTATTTGTGCAGACACACACACAACCGGTGTCTGGTTCAGGGATCAGCTCCTTCTGCTCTCGCTCTCCCTCCTGATATAGGGCGCAGTCACTGGGAAGACACACAAACACAGGTTAATTGCTCTCAGGTGACGTGATTCTGCCACTTACCTTCCCTGACTCTGCCCTCCTGTCACAGACCGGCGCTTGACCACGCCCCCGCTGCCACATACCCCCACCGCCCGACTCAGGCCGGGCGGCCGTCCGGCCTGCAGCCGACTCCCCCCCCCCTTGACGGGAGAGGAAGTCCGCCACGACCATCTGCGCCCCCGGCCTGTGGACCACCTTGAAATTGAAGGGTTGGAGTGCCAGATACCAACGGGTGATCCGCGCGTTGGCATCTTTCATGCGGTGGAGCCACTGGAGGGGCGCGTGGTCCGAACAGAGGGTGAAAGGGCGCCCCAGCAGGTAGTACCGGAGGGCGAGAACCGCCCACTTGATGGCCAGACACTCTTTCTCTATGGTGCTGTAGCGCCCCTCACGCACCGACAGCTTCCTGCTGATATACAGGACCGGGCGGTCCTCCCCCTCCACCTCCTGGGAAAAAACCGCCCCCAGCCCTCTGTCCGACGCATCGGTCTGCAACATAAAAGGGAGAGAAAAGTCAGGGGAGTGTAGAAGTGGCCCTCCACACAGTGCAGCCTTTACCTCTGAGAAAGCCCGCTGGCACTGCTCCGTCCACTGGACCGGATCTGGTGCCCCCTTTTTAGTGAGATCAGTCAGCGGGCTGGTGACGTCCGAATAATTAGGTATAAACCTGCGATAATAGCCAGCCAGCCCCAGGAACTGTCTCACCCCCTTTTTGGTCTTGGGCCTCGGGCAGGCCGCAATTGCTGCCGTCTTATTAATTCGGGGACGCACCTGCCCGTTGCCCAAGTGGAAGCCCAGATACCGTACTTCCACCCGCCCAATCGCACACTTCTTTGGGTTGGCTGTGAGCCCCGCTCGCCTCAGCGACCTAAGGACGGCCCTCAGATGTTCGAGGTGCCGCTGCCAGTCATTGCTATAGATGATTATGTCATCTAGATATGCTGCCGCATACGTGGCGTGAGGGCGGAGGACTCTGTCCATCAGCCGCTGAAACGTCGCGGGCGCCCCAAACAGCCCAAACGGAAGGGTGACGAATTGGTGTAAACCAAACGGTGTGGAAAAGGCCGTTTTTTCTCGGGATAGTGGAGTCAAGGGGATCTGCCAATATCCCTTCGTCAAATCCAGTGTCGAATAAAAGCGAGCAGTGCCGAGTCGATCGAGCAACTCATCAATACGAGGCATTGGGTACGCGTCGAATTTAGACACCGCGTTGACTTTTCTATAGTCCACACAGAACCGGACCGACCCATTGGCCTTGGGTACCAAGACCACCGGGCTGCTCCAGTCACTGTAGGACTCCTCGACGATGCCCATTTCGAGCATGGTCTGAAGTTCTTCCCGAACCACCTTTTTTTGTGTTCGGGTAGCCTGTAAGGGCGGCTACGCACTACCACCCCCGGGGGCGTCTCTATGTGGTGCTCTATGAGGTTAGTGCAACCGGGCATGGGCGAGAACACATCCGAAAACTCGGTCTGCAACTGGGCGACCTCCGTGAGTTGGGTCGGGGAGAGGTGGTCTCCACAGGGGACCGGAGAGGTACGGGATGCCAATGTCCCTTTTTGAACCTCCGGCCCCAGCTCCGCCTTCTCCGGAACTACCGACACCAACGCCACGGGGACCTCCTCGTTCCAGAGTTTAAGCAGGTTGAGGTGGTAAATCTGTAGCGCCCCACCCCTGTCCGTTCGCCTCACCTCATAGTCGACATCCCCGACTCGCCGTGTGACCTCAAAGGGTCCTTGCCACTTGGCGATCAATTTGGAGCTCGACGTGGGCAACAGTACGAGTACCTTATCTCCCGGAGTGAACTCTCTAAGGCGCGTACCCTTGTTGTACAGGCGGGCTTGCCGTTCCTGGGCCTGCCGCAAATTCTCCTGAGTTAGGTGGGTGAGCGTGTGGAGTTTTGCGTGCAGGTCCATAATGTACTGAATTTCGTTCTTACTTTGTGAAGGTCCCTCCTCCCAATTTTCCCGCAGCACGTCCAGGATGCCGCGCGGCTTACGCCCATTTAATAATTCGAACGGGGAGAACCCCGTGGAGGCTTGGGGGACCTCTCGCACTGAGAACAGCAAGGGTTCGAGCCACTTATCCCAGTTACGTGCGTCCTCACTTACGAATTTTTTAATAATATTTTTGAGGGTGCGGTTGAAGCGTTCCACTAAACCGTCCGTTTGTGGGTGATACACGCTGGTGCGCATCGGCTTAATCCCCAATAACCCATACAGTTCGCGCAGTGTTCGTGACATAAACGTAGTGCCTTGATCAGTCAGAATCTCTTTCGGGATTCCGACTCGGGAGATGACGCGGAAGAGTGCCTCGGCAATACTGCGTGCTGAGATATTGCGCAGAGGCACTGCTTCTGGGTATCGCGTTGCATAGTCCACCAGAACTAATATAAAGCGGTACCCTCGTGCTGACCGATCTAATGGCCCGACGAGATCCATCCCAATTCTCTCAAACGGGGTCTCGATTAATGGTAGAGGGCGCAAAGGCGCTTTTGGAATGGCCGCTGGGTTTACTAACTGGCATTCGCGGCATGCCGTACACCACCTACGGACATCGCCGCGAATCCCCGGCCAATAGAAACGGGCCATTATTCGGGCTAGTGTTTTATCCTGCCCCAAGTGTCCAGCCATGGGATTAAAGTGAGCTGCCTGGAATACCAATTCCCGGCGGCTCTTCGGAATTAAAAGCTGCGTGACGCGCTCTTTAGTTTGAGTGTCCTGCGTCACTCGGTATAATCTATCCTTCATAATCGCGAAGTAGGGGAAGGACGGGGTGGCGTTCGGCTGGAGCGTTTGACCATCGATTACTCTCACTTGGTCAAATGCATGCCGCAGAGTCTCGTCTCGCGACTGCTCTAATGGGAAATCCGCGAGGGATTCCACAATAGAGAGAGGAGGAGCCGGCGGCTCCTCACTCTGACGCGGAGATGACGTAGACGGCTCTGTGACAGCTGCTCCTGCCAAAGCGACACCGGGACCTCCCCCTGTCAAATGGCAGGACCCACTCTCGACTAGGCGTGTCATTAAACCCTGAAATCCCGGCCAATCAGTCCCCAAAATTAGAGAGTGGGTAAGGCGAGGATTAACCGCCGCCTTCACTACAAATTTTTCCCCTCTGAAAATAATGTGGACCGACACCAAAGGGTAGCTGTGAACATCCCCGTGCACACACAATACCTTCACCCCCTGTGCTCCCCCCAATGCCTCGTTTTGAACCAGGCTTTGGCGAATTGAGGTCTGATTACAACCAGAATCCACCAACGCCTGATATGTAGCCCCTTGGATACTCACCGGTATGCGATACGCTCCGGCCCAATCGAGGGCGGCCTCTGGCGCGTCGGGGATCCGAACCACCGCGCCCACTTCCATTGCTGTGCACTGCTGATGAAGGTGGCCCGGTTCCCCGCAGCGCCAGCAAACCGGCCCGGGCTTTCCCTCTGCACCAGTGATCTGGGGCTCACTCACCTGAGGTGGGGGAGAGACAGACACAGAAGGGAGAAACGGGAGGGCAGCGCGGGTGCGGCGGGCTGGCTGGGGTGGTGCCGGCCCCCGCCTCCGCGGTGGGGGAATGGGGCGAGGACGGGACACAGGAGGAGAGGGAGAGAGAGAGAGAGAAGAGGAGAGAAGAGACGATGCCATCTGCTGTCCTGCCGCCGGGACAGCCGCCAGATGATCCTCTGCCAGCTCGACTGCCTGATCCAGCGACGCCGGGCGGTGGCACTGGACCCACTCCGCGGTTCCGGCTGGTAAGCGGGCGACGAATTGTTCCAGTACCACCTGGTCGACGATTCCCTCGGCGTCGTGATTGTTGGCCCTCAGCCACCGCCAGCAGGCGTCCCGGAGCTGCTGGCCGAACGCGAACGGCCGGCCGACTTCCTCCAGTCGCAGCGCGCGGAAGCGCTGGTGCTGTTGCTCCGGTGTGCGCCCCACACGCTGGAGGACGGCCCGGCGGAGGTCCGCGTAGGCCAGCCGGCGGGGAGCTGTAGCGCGGCCAGCTGCGCCTCTCCCGTGAGCGGTCGTCCTGCGGGCCCATCTTGGTGACAATGAGGGGAGACGGGCCCGCGGCCGGAGCGCTGGTGGACCCCGCCGACGCGAGGAGATGCCGGAACGCCAGCACCAGGGCTTCGAAGCGCCGCTCCTGCTCCTTTCGGAGCGTGACGAGTGCCTGGTGCTGGCTTTGCTGAGCCGTGGCGAGGGCGTGGACCAGATCGGTGAACGGGGAGGATTCCATGGGGCTGCTGGTTTGGTGCTCCACTGTCCCAGGTTTCGGCACCACTGTAACGCTCTCTACGTGTGGTTGGAGCACAGAGGACAGCAGGACAGAGATCAGGTTTTATAATTCGGCTTTATTGCCACACTTTTCAGTTTAACAATGATTATTTGTGCAGACACACACACAACCGGCGTCTGGTTCAGGGATCAGCTCCTTCTGCTCTCGCTCTCCCTCCTGATATAGGGCGCAGTCACTGGGAAGACACACAAACACAGGTTAATTGCTCTCAGGTGACGTGATTCTGCCACTTACCTTCCCTGACTCCGCCCTCCTGTCACAGACCGGCGCTTGACCACGCCCCCGCTGCCACATATATCTTTTATTTTTCAAGAATTATTATTATCATCGCATTTTTCACAAATTGCTCTCGTCATTTCGCTGGTTTGTTTACATTCTAAACAGAAATAATTTTGTTAGACGTTTTGTATAAAGTTTTTATTTATCGAATTTGCAAAAAAATAAAAATAAAAATGTGTTCTCAAAATCCAGTGAATGTGGATAGAATAAAACAGTTATTCCACTCAATCTCGTCGTACATGGCTTACAGCCAAATCGGTGCTGCACGTCTCGTCAGCTATCAGCTCATGTACGACTCGATTTTCTGGAATACCTGTTAAATAGACAGATTTGTTGGTATGCCTAGAAAAGATTATAAATAATTGGATTATAGTGATATTTCAAACTAACTCTTTTCTTTCATGAGTGTCACACATGTTCAGTCTTGTAATCAGTCATTCAGTCTGTTTAAATGGAGAAAAGTCATCACTCTGCTGTTTGGTATCATTGTGTGCACCACATTGAACATGGACCAGAGAAAGCAAAAGAGAGAGTTATTTGAGGAGATCAGAAAGAAAATTATAGACGAGCATGTTAAAGCCAAAGGTGATAAGACCATCTCCAAGCAGCTTGATGTTCCTGTGACTACAGTTGCATATATTATTAAGAAGTTTAAGTTCCATGGGACTGGAGCCAACCTTCCTGGACGTGACTGCAAGAAGAAAATCCATCACAGATTGAACAGAAGGATCGTGCCAATGGACAAAGAGCCAAGGACAATTTCCAAAGAGATAAAAGTTGAACTCCAAGGTCAAGGCACATCAGTGTCTGATTGCACCATCCATCACTTTTTGAGCAACAGCAGACTTAATGGAAAAAGACCCAGGAGGACTCCATTGTTGAAAGAAAAGCTTAAAATGCCAGACTGGACTTTACTAAAATGTATATTGACGATCTGCAATGCTTCTGGGAGAAAGTCCTTTGGACAGATGAGACAAAACTCAAGCTTACTGGCAAGTCACATCAGCTCTATGTCCACAGAAGAAAAAATGAAGTTTTCAAAGAAAAGAACACTGTACCAATTATGAAACACGGAGGAGTCTCGGTTATGATTTGGGGCTGTTTTGCTGCATCTAGCACGGGGTGCCTTGAATCCGTGCAGGGCACAATGAAATCTCAAGACTATCAAGGCATTCTGGAGTGCAACATATTACCTAGAGTCAGAAAGCTCCGTCTCAGTCGCAGGTCATGGGTCCACCAACAGGATAAAGACCCAAAACACACAGCTAAAAGCACTCAAGAATGGCAAAGAACAAAACTATTCTGGACTATTCTGAAGTGGCCTTCTCTGAGCCCTGATCTTAATCTTGTCGAACATCTCTGGAAAGACTGCATCAAACATGCAGTGTGGAGAAGACACCCTTCAAACCTGAGACAGCTAGAGCAGTTTGCTCAGGAAGAGTCGGCCAAACTACCTGTCGGCAGATGCAGGAGTCTCACTGAGAGCAACAGAGATCACTTATTAGCAGTGATTGCTGCTAAAGATTGTGCAGCAAAATATGAAGTTAAGGGTACCGTTATTTTTGTCCAGGCCATTTCCATTTGTTTTGTTAAGTAAAATGTTCAGTTGAATCAAAAAATAAAAGGAAACTCTGATTTGTTTTAAACATGGAATAAACAATGATGAATACCATTAACCTTTATCGGTTTCAAGTCATTTCAGAGATAGTTGTGGGATCTTTTTTCATGGAAGCAGCGCTTTAAGTGGGTCGGTATGCACCAGTACGCAGTACTGCCACTTCTAGACTTTAACATGGCATACCGGGACTTTTTACGGTGTAGCTACTGGGACTTCTCACAAGCTCACAGTACCCTTTCCTGTCCTCTCCATATCAGAGTGTCTCTTGGTGATTCATTATGACATTTAAACTACATTACTAAGGGTGCACTATGTGACGCTCACCTCTCTTGACGCTCGCAGGACTATGTGACGCTCACTCGCTTGTTCACGGAGAAGTCGGAAACAACAAACGGGAAAAACAAAGAAACAAAAACAGGACAGTAATGTTGGTATGGCTACAAAAGGGCACAAAGAGAATGAGAGTCAAAATGGAGTCAGATTATGACACAGCTCTTTGACAGTCAAATTCTACCATGGCAGAAAATGCAGGTGGGGAGTGGCAAGCTAACACTAGCACGTCTGCTAACAGCGAATAGTCTGTTGCTATAGCAATGCCTGTTGCTACCGATATTCCAGCCAATTGGCATTGTCTTCCTATCTTTTATTTACTGTAGAAATTCAGAATATATTACTTGATGATTGGCTGATACCCACCACCTGACTCATATGCCAACAGGTGAATATGGGGAGTTATTTTTTCCCCTTAAAGCACGCCATGAAAAGGTATCAACAAATTTGTCCACGTCTGTACAGAAAATCATGCAGATACACTGCAAGACCTTGAGTTAATGCCAGGGTTCGAATTATAAATTTGACCCTATGGGGGTCTCTACTTAAAAAAAAAAAGCAATGCATACTCGCTCTCCTGGACCAGCGCACTTTTGCGCACTGCAGTGCACAGCTTTCACACACAGGCGCGCGCATGCACGCAAGCACGCACACACACACGGTGTTGCATATAATATATCTCATCTCATTATCTGTAGCCGCTTTATCCTTCTACAGGGTCGCAGGCGAGCTGGAGCCTATCCCAGCTGACTACGGGTGAAAGGCGGGGTACACCCTGGACAAGTCGCCAGGTCATCACAGGGCTGACACATAGACACAGACAACCATTCACACTCACATTCACACCTACGGTC